>NC_142508.1:64984242-65135757 GCF_057876585.1 Rhinolophus sinicus | reverse complement strand
GAGACCGGGGATGGAGAGAGGAGAAGTCCAATTGCAGCAGAATTGGACAGGACTTGGCTGCCAAATGACTGGACGGGGTGTGGGGAAGTGGGATGAGTGGCGGGGGGGTAGAGGGAGGAAAGACTCGCAGTCAGGAGGATCGTTGGTCTTCAACATCATTGGGGCTGCTAGAGGAAAATCATGTTTGGAGCAGATTACAAAGACAGCTGGGTGCATGTGAGGCACCAGAGGGGCTGCCCCTGGGAACCTTGTTGCGGGGTAGGCGGTCAGGGTCTGGAGTATAGACATAGCCCACTGCCCAGAGCCAACCACTCTGCTCGCAGGAGTTGCGTGGTCTGGGGATCTTTGCTTTAGGCCAGGAGGCTGAAGACTGCCTGGGCGAAAGGCTCTTGGGATGCTTGAAACCCAGATGGCTTTGTAGACAGCTGCTTCAATGAATTACGGAGGTTTGAAATCATCTTTGATGGATTGAAAACTTCAGACTCTGTTTTGCTGTCTTCAAATTACTTTTTTGTGCTCCTGAGTTATATAAGGAGCAGAGTCGAAATTATTGGAATAATCTCCTTGAGATCGTGGAGAGAGAAAAGCAAGGAGCAGAATTGTCGTGGTGTACCACCATTTTTATATGGGGGATGGGAAGGAATATTTATATATATTTATTTTTCTCTTCATAGAATATATTTGGAAAGACACATGAGAAACTAATAACATTGGTTTCTCCAGGGAAGGAAACTAAATTTTTATTTGGTTTTGCACAGGGATTAAATTCCCATTGCAGTGGTGCTATTCAAAATAATTAACAACTGGCATGGCACTGGCACTGACCAGTGAGAACAGATACCTAGCAATATGCCATACCAGCATATACCACCTGCATATCCACTCTCTTCTCATAAACATATACATATATACACTCATAAACACACACATACGTACACAGAGAGTATATGGTTCAAAATTGAAGCCATATAAAAAGTATAAATTGAGACGTTTTCCATTCCTCAGTGAGGGAGAGTTCTTACTTTTCACCCTTTTGAACCTTTAAAAATTTTAATGTGTTACCTATTCCAAAAAGCAAATAAGTAAGTTAAATATGAAGGAAGGAAGGAAATACCAACGGAGAAAGCCATTGTTGTGGAAGGGGCAGTGCATTTTAGAATCTGATTCCACAAAGAAGGGCCAGATTGTGTGTGATCAGAAAGACAGTGGAGCCAGAGGGTGTGGCCAGGGCTTCCTTAAAACCTCTGAGGTTTGTCTCTGTGGTCAAGGGAGGCCAGGGCTCGTACTCTTCTGCCTTTCCCAGTTTTCTCTGACATGCAGGCTGGCCAAGTCTGTGATGGGTCAGTGTTCTCTATGATTCTAATCTGTCATCCTTTAAAACATGAAATTCAACTGTAATCACTGAATGTAACCCGTCTAAGCACAGACTGTGAGCTTTCATTAGTATGCAGTCTGTATACTGACAGCACATATTTATTGGATTTGTTTTTCTTCCCTTTACCTCATTCTTAATTGATTCAGATTTTCAACATTCCCCCCCTCCCCATTAAAGTAATTCACACCAGTTTCCGGAACCTAGATTATATAGATGAAAAGTACAAAAAAGAGCAGGAAAGTCACCAGTAATCCCACCATCAAGAGACAACCAGTGCTGTTAATGTCAAGATGCCCATGGCTCCACGGTTGTTAGTTTCCATTAGCTGGGGCTTTTGTTAGGGTTCGATATTGTTCTGGGTGCTCAGGACTGGGCCATTGTTACTGGCAGGGGAGAAGGGCCTGGACAAGGTTTGCAGGTTGCATGTCTCTGAGTGGCTTTGCTGGTGGTGGTGGTGGTACCAAAGCAAGTGATGGTAGGATAGGAAGAAGATGCATCTGCTCTCATTTCAAAGGAAGAATGATTCATTGTTTTTTTTGAGGGTTTGGCAAATGGTGGGGTTTAGTTTATTAAGACTGCCTGGGGTAGAATGGGCAGTTCTGAAAAAATGATTTCTGTAGAACCCACTTCTGGATAGATTTGTGCCTTTTGCTAAGGGGATCAGAGTGATGACTATTAGAACGCACCAGACTCTGATCCCTGATATTGTAGGCACAGATACTGCTGCTTTCCTACTTGCTTACCATAGAAGTCCTGATTGCCAGTGGACCTTGGTCCCTTGGAGGCAAGTGCTGGGGTGCTGCCGGGTTGCTGCACCATGTTGCTGGACCATGGGGAGGGGCCACCCTCCTCCAGCTGTAAGAAACCCCTCTGTGTGCTTTTCCTTAGGGAGGAATGGGAGCTGCTCTGCTATCAGATCCTGACAAGATTGAGAAGGTAAGTCCTGCGTGAGTGAAAGCAGAGGTGCTTAGACATGAATTAGAGTTACCTGGAACTTCTCCTACCTCTTCCCCCCAGATTTAATGAATCATTCACTCCACCTGGGGTCTGGAAAGTTTTTTAGAGGCTTTCTAGTGATTTTGATGGGTATCCAGGTTCAGGAACCCCTGAGCCAGCCTATAACAGCATGGAAGTTCATTCAAAAGCCTAGGGCTAGGGACATGTCAACTGAGAGCCGGGAATGCCTGAGGACTCGTTTAGAGTATCCTCTGTATTGCCTTTCCTCCTTCTGAGAAGATTATGAGGGCATAGGCCAGACTACCTGTGGGTTGTGGACAGGCTCAGTGGCTTTGGTTGTGGGTGGGGGAGGATTGGTATCTCCCAGGGGGCTTGATGAACACAGCAGGGGTCCCCTGCATATTGATAGAGTCCATTACCAGCCTTTGAGAGTAGGCCAGGCCTGGGTCATATGAGGGAAGCTGAAATTAGTCTTCTCTGGTCCACTTCCCTCAGTGATTCTGGTGGCTACGTTTATGAGGCCCTTGGACCAGGTTGGCATTTGCCACCCAGTCTTGTGAGCTGTCCAGGCATGTGGGCGTGACATTTTCTGCCACGCCATATACATCTTTTACTTTCCTCTCTCAGTTCATCAGCTTTCTCTTTGCTGCTCCTCTAAGCTCCTTTGACTTCCCTTTCATTCTCCATCCCTACTTCCCTGTCTGGGCTTTAAGCTTCCTAGTGCCTCCCACGGGCAACTTGGGATAAGGCACCACCAATAAGAGCTGTCACGATTTGTTCCGGCTGCTGTCTCAGCAGCTCAACCCCGTGTATTCCTCCAGCCCCCCCTTTCTCTGGGATATAGGAAGGCTAGCGTGTGTATGGGCTAGGTGCCTTCTCCTTTTCCCCATGTGCAAATAGGTGCAACGTGCCTATAATGTATTCTTACTGTTTGTAATTTTCTTTCCAAAGTATATTCCAGCATTTATTCCATTTGTTCCCCAAACTTCTTGAAGCAGAGCAGGCATTTATCTCCATTTGATTAAGAATAATAAAACTAAAGCACAAAGAGAGAAAAATAATTTGCTCAAGATCATGTAGTGAATAAGTAGCAGGCAGAGCTGAGTCTAGAGCCATGGTCTTGTGACCTCTACCCCAGCATTAGTGCCCCTTTTCTGTCATCCCAGGTTAAAGGTGCCAAGTGGAGTTTGTAAGTGTCTAGTCACAGGTCAGTAGATACCTGGACTTAGGAGCCTCCGGTCAGACATCTCTGTGCAGGATGGAGTGGATGTGGACAACTGTGATGTCAAACTCATTGCCATTCTTAGTGGAGGGTCCCTTGAGGGGGTGTTTGTTTCACAACATGTGCACACAGGCATTTTGGTCATCCTCTGGCCTTCTGGCTTCTCCCACTCATGCTGTTCGCTCTGTCCTCTCCCCTGCCCCTCTTTGGGTACATTTCATGTGTGAGGCAGCAGAGTTACACCCCACCTTAGAAGCTCAGTTGATTCTGCTCCTCTGTTTGGTGGGGTAGTCTGAGGGGCCACGGCAGACTAGTGGATGGGTTTGCCTCATGAGGGGAGGTTCCAGACTTCCCCAGTAAAGCCAGATGGGCTGGAATAGGTTTAGGCTCAAACTGTGCTGGCAAACTGAGAGACCTGGGTGAGAGACAACTTTGTGGATCCTTCTAGGCTTGATGTTTTAGGTCCATGGTCCCATCTGTGGGAATATCTCAGGACCACTGGTAGAAATTTTTTCAAAATAAGGGTGCTTTGAAGTGATGAAAAATTTTGGAAATAGTGGTGCTGATTACACAACATTGTCAATTCATGTCATTGAATTATACACTTAAAAATGGTTAAAATGTACAGTTTTATGTTATGTATATTTTACCACTCACACACAAAAATATGCTATCTGTTGAGAATTCTGTCTTCCCTTGGGGTGGATAGGGGCAGGGTAGGATATCAGTCCTTTTTTTTTTTTTTTTTTTTTTAAAGATTTTATTGGGGAAGGGGAATAGGACTTTATTGGGGAACAGTGTGTACTTCCAGGACTTTTTTCCAAGTCAAGTTGTTGTCCTTTCAATCTTAGTTGTGGAGGGCGCATCTCCAGGTCCAGTTGCCGTTGCTAGTTGCACGGAGCACAGCCCACCATCCCTTGCAGGAGTCGAACTGGCAACCTTGTGGTTGAGAGGATGCGCTCCAACCAACTGAGCCATCTGGGAGCTCAGCAGCAGCTCAGCTCAAGGTGCCGTGTTCAATCTTAGTTGCAGGGGGCGCTGCCCACCATCCCTTGCAGCACTCAAGGAATTGAACTGGCAACCTTGTGGTTGAGAGCCCACTGGTCCATGTGGGAATCGAACCGGCAGCCTTTGGAGTTAGGAGCATGGAGCTCTAACTGCCTGAGCCACTGGGCTGGTCCCAGATATTAGTCTTTTGGTAAAGCTTCCCAGGTAACTTTAGTGTACCCTCCCTGGATTAAGAACCTCAGTTTTAGACTCAATGATATCCTCTCTTTCACCCCTGCCCAGGATTCCTACCCCCTACCTCCCCTCGGCTGCCCAGGGCGACCCTCTTGTGCGTACTGCACTTGGGCCGTGGCTAACAATTGACAGGGCCAGAACTTGAACTCAGTTCTCACAATTCCCAAGCTTATGTTCTCCCAACTTCTTTCTCACTCCCTATCCAACAACCAGGGGAGCTAACCAGGTTCTGCTTTTCCTGAGTCAGCCAGCGGATCTGCTGAGAGCAGCCTGCCTGTGGGTCGAGTGCTCTTCCCTGCTCAGATATGGGCCTGTCTCAGGTCCTTTTTCTCAGCGACATTCACATCACAGAGACAGGTGCTGTGGCTTGGCTCTGGAGAGCTGGGTTCAGGATAGTTTATGCGACAGCCTGGCCAGAAGACATACTCTAGTTGCCCTTTCCCCTCAATGTGATCCTTGCAAGTAGCTAGGGTTTTTGTTTACTAATTTCCTTCTTGGTCCTGAATATGCACATGAAATAAACAAATACTGAAGAAGATGCTTAGAGCTACTTGGATAAAATACACCAAAATGAAGTTCTGCAAAATAGAGAATTGGATCGAACTAGCTGATGTTGCTTAAATCACCAAACATCAGAGGATTCTAAGTCAGCACTTGCAAAGGAACCGTCCAGAGATGGTGCTGTCAACCTGAGAGAAAGGACTAGCATGAGAATTTTTATTATGTATCTCAGTGGGTCTGGTCGTCCTCCCTTAAAGGGTAGGTGCTCCTTTAAAGCCTGCCAGAACCACTCTAGGACCTCAGCCCCAGTCAGCCTCCTGGGGCAGCACTTGGGGCCTCTTCCTTCCTGGCAGTCCTTGGCAGTTGTGCCTGGACCAGCAGGCCTTGGCTTGCCCATTATCTGTCTACCTGCTTGTCCCCCCAGCCTCTTGATCTGATGTCATCTGAGGGGCCTGCCTCAGCTTGTCCCTGATGGAAAAGCCTTCCCTACCTGTTCTTGCAGTCTGGCTCTCTGCTGCCCCCACCTGTCTAGAGCCAAGACTGGCAGCAGCTGCCAGCGTGTCTCCTCTGCTCTGCTGGGCAGCCACCCAGTTCTTGGAAGAGGGATCACCTTCCTTGCAGCTTGCCTGGCCCGATAGTTTTGATGAGGGAAGAAGATAGCAGGGCCACAGACATGCAGTGTCATCTATACTTCTCTTGATCTCTGACCCTTAGGGGTCTGGTCATCCTACCTCCCTGACACTTTTCTGTATGACTTCCTTGATCTTTCTTTGAAGTCCTTTACAATTACTATGCAAAAGAAACACTTTTAAATATGTTGACTATGTTGTCTTTTCCTTTGCCAGTTTTATTCCTGTATATCTGACTCCCCTAAAGAGAGGGATGGGTCCTTGAGGACAGGGCCCAGGACCTGTAAAGCCTTCTTGCTCCCTTGCTCTGCAGATCCTGGAACAGCACTCAGGGAGCATTGCCTTCAAGTAGGAAAGAGGCTGTGAGCCATGTGTTTTCAACCAGGGCCAGGCCTCAGAATCATATTGAGAAGGGAGTGTGTTGGGCAGAGCATTTTGAAAACATACACATATTCCTAAGCTCTGCCCCTAGAGACTCATTCAGGAAATAGAAAGTGGGATCTAAGATTCTGTATTTCTTAAGCTCTCCAGGTGATTCTGATGTTTGCTTTGGCAAAGGATCACGGTGTTCTACCCAGGCATGCGCACAGATCCATTCACGCATTCATTCATTTACCAAGTATATGTACACCCCTGTGTGCCAGGCAAGGGGCTGCTGGTGCTGGCACTCTAGCGTAGAGAAAAGGTCGACTCCTTCCCTCTGGGGCTTCCGTGTATATGTGCACAGTAGACACATTCATGTGGACATACACTTGCACACAGACCTGTCCGTGCCGCTGGGATGCACTGGTCTGTAGCAGAAGGAATTGGTACAAGCCGCTGTGCTTGTTTGTTCCCGAAGAGGCATGTATGCTTGTGTTCTCGTCTCTGCAGATCCTCAGCGCTCTTGTCAGAGGGACACACAGACCTGTGACCTGCAAGATTCGCCTCCTGCCATCGGTAAGGGTGGCGTATTACTTTTTCTTCTTAAACTTTTATTTACTTAAGTGTGTTTTTCCAGGACCCATCAGCTGCAAGTCAAGTAGTTGTTTCAGTCTAGTTGTGGAGGGCGCAGCTCACAGTGGCCCATGTGGGGATGGCACCGGCAACCTTGTTGTTAAGAGCACCGCGCTCTAACCAGCTGAGCTAACCAGCCACCCCCAGTGTATTACATTTGAAGGTCCATTTTCTCTGGGGATGTTTATTTGGGGTGCCAGTGACTTTTGAGGAGCTGAATTAGGTTTGGAGGAGGGTATAGAGCTGAGCCTACTTTAGGAGTTGGCAGCTGCTCCCTCTGTGGCTTCAATAACTACCCTGTGTGGTCCTTTCTCAGCTGGAAGATACCCTGAGCCTTGTGAAGCGGATAGAGAGGACTGGCATTGCCGCCATCACCATTCATGGGAGGTGAGTGGTCACCTTTCTAGTGACTGACTTGCAGGGAGGTCCTCAGCCATCTTAATGATCCTTCACCAGACACCAGGTGACAACCACCTTCTCTTCTACGTATGCAGCCTTCTGCGTAGCTCTTTGACATCCTGAGGGCAGCGGTCAAACCCTTCCATTTTTCTTTGTTTCATTCATTGAGTACCTACTGGTGGTAGGCACCGCACTGAGCTTTGAAGGCACAGAGAGAAGGAAAAAAAGAAGGAGAAATGCCCCTACTTTTAGGATGTATAAGTGGTGGTAGAGATGGAGTGATTTGCTCAAAATTGCATCATGCAGCCAGGAAGTAGTGGGATGAGAACTCTGACTCTGAATCTCATTTTATTTCCACTGCTTTGAGCAATGGCTTCTCCCTCGAATAACCTGAGGCAGATTGCTCACCACGGCATGCCTCTTTTGTCTGACCCCGTTGGACTGCCAGCTGTCACAGTGACTGCTTCAAACAGTTCTTGTATCTCTATCTGACATGTGTGTTCTCTGCTAAGAGCTGAGGCGTTGCTGAAGGCTACCCTGGCTTTCCCAGTCACGTGTCCAGGATGTGCTTTTGTACAGAACCGCAGGTCAGCAGACTTTGGCCAGAGTGAAGTCTCTTCTCTGAATGATGTTCCTTTTGGGTTCGGGGTCTTGTAGTAACAGCCCATTTTTTGCTGGTTGTGTCCATTATAGCATTTTTCAGAGAAGGGAACCCAGGACTCCAACATGTAAAACAGAAAAGTGGAGCTGTGTGGGTAGAAGCCAGTAGGTGGAGGTGAAAGACCACATGCATTACACACCCTGAGGCAGCAGGCTCTGGGCTCAGACTGCCTGGTTTCAAATCCCATCTCTGCTGCTTGTTGGCTGTGTATCCTTGGACAAATCATTTAACCTCTCTGAGCACCACATTCCTCGTTTGGAAATTAAGATGATTTCTGCTTTATAAGGTTGTTGTGGGGCTTTTGTGAGAATATATAGCCTTGACAGAGCACCTAGCATATCATATTCTCTGAATAGATACAGGTATTCCTTTTACCAGTAGTTGGAAAAACCAGGAAGACAGATTTCTGTGACTTTAAGGAGGGAGTTTCTGGCCATCAAAGCTGTTGAGGATGGGGTAGAACTGGCTGCTGGTGGTATGGGGAGGGGGAGGTGGAGGCTGCATTGACAGGGTCTTCTGGGGCACTGTGTTCCCTGACCCTTTTGTTGTGGAGTGTAGCGGGGGGACACACCCAGACAAGACCTGGGCAAGGGCTATCTGGTCAACGACCTCTCTTGCTTATTCCTGAGCACAGCTCAGGTCAGGGCTCACCTCAGCATCCTTAAGACTCACTTATTCACAAGAACTTCGTACAATTGACCTTGGAAGGAGGGGTCCCAGGTTGTGGTCCTGCCTCCCCTGTGGCTTGTTGTGACAGCTATGGTCTGGCCTGCCAGGTGCCTCTCCCCAGGATCAGCTGCCCAACTTGACCTCAGCGTAGGCAGCTGTGTGGGAGTGGCCAGTCAGCAGCGGCAGCTGTTCCCAGTCCTTTAGGGAGGGCAGGACCGGGACAGTAGGGGCAGCACTCTTGTGGTACTGTCCCTTATCTCTGGCAGAGGCCGTGTGACCTTGGGAGCCAGGCCACCCTCATCGGCCTCCTGCAGCCACGCGTCACCTGCAGGCCTCCAAGAGCTGGACTGCCTTCTTAGCACGGACCTCTGCTGCTCCTGCCCCTTACGACAGAGGTCACGGAGAGCCATCCACTGTACCCATACCTCTGTTCTTGATGGCCACATTACTTTTCTGAGGTCCAATAGGGAGGACAGTAGGGTTTGGCTGAGGTAACTCTGTGAATTGTGACATGGCCTTTGGCACTCAGCCCTCAGCCCCATCTTTTTTGTTTATCTCTAAGGAAGCGGGAGGAGCGACCTCAACACCCTGTCAGCTGTGAAGCCATCAAAGCCATTGCTGAAACCCTCTCCATTCCTGTCATAGCCAAGTAAGCCTCCCTTCCTCATCATTTACTTTATATGCCCCACGTCACTCAGAAGGGATTTGAGCTGACATATAAAAATGGAACGAGATAGCATAAAAAATGAAAGGAAAAAAGAAAAAGGGTGGGATGAGAAACGAAGCTGGGAATGAGGCTGACAAGCGCCTCTTGTGACTGTTGGCCTCTGCTGAGTGGCTGATGTAGGTATGCAGTAGGCAGGGGCCCAGGATGGTTGGAAGATGGGGGTGTTCAGGGGACAGGGAGAGCAAGAAGGTGGCCACTGAAGCAGGCCCTGGGAAGGTGATGTCACACCAGAGTTAGGTTTGCAGGGAGTAGGGTGAGGAGGCCCAAGCCAGAGCACAGAGCTGTGGCCCAGGGATCGTAAGGCTGCTCGGAGTCCCAAGCCCAGACAGGCGTTCTGGGCGGCCACAGGACCAGGACCGGCAGGCTCAGTATGACCATTCCAAAGGCTCAGTGGTAAGACAGTGTACAGTTGCCTCCGGGGAGCTGGCCTGTGTAGGCCAGTGGGGAGTCTAGCTCAGCCCTGCACCTTGGGATGGCACAGAGCCTGATGGCAGGATGGGAACAGGGAAGTTCCAAAGCCCTGAATCCCTGACAAAAGGCATGTATGACTGGTGGGAGGGAGGGAGCTAATGTGGGTGGGGGTTAGCCAGACCCAGCCTTCCCCAGGCCAAGGAATTTTAAGGGTGGTTTGGAGAGGGTAGGGCTACTCGAGACTCTGGATCCTCTTGCTGCTGCTGCCATCTGAGGATTCTTCCATCTCCCATCCACCCTCCCCCGCCATGCTGTCTGGACTGAGGCTGCCAGCTGGCTCCAAATGAAACAGATGAAGACAGTTTACAAGGGGGCCCTTGGGGCCACAGGGTGGCAGGAAGGGAAATTGCAACCAAACTGGGCCTCCTTCCTTCCTCTCATGATCACCACTGCGCCTGCTCCCTCTCTAGTGTTTTGACCCAGCGCTTAGTGGGCATATATGTGCCCCAACTTGGGGGGTTTCCTGTACCTCCAGAATGCACTTACAGACCCATGTCTTCAGATGTGCGCTGGCTTTAGCCACTGTTTAGGATGAGGTGTAAGGAAGGCAAAGTCTTAGGGACACCGATTAAATGCCAGGTGTAATTCAGGCTGCTTTCCTGCATCATCTCACTTGCTGCTCCTGACCCCATAGTGGGCTGTGTGTAAGAATCTCCAGTCCCCTGAAGTGCTCACAGCTGAAGGACATGGCCAAAGCCACACAGTTAAGGAGAGGCCGACCTGCCTTTTTCTGAAAATGCTGGGACAAGGTTGGTGACACCCCTCACCCACTGTTGCCTTTCAGTGGAGGATCTCACGACCACATCCAAGAGTATTTGGACATTGAGGATTTTCGACAAGCCACAGCAGCCTCTTCAGTGATGGTGGCCCGAGCAGCCATGTGGAACCCATCCATCTTCCTCAAGGAGGGTCTGCGGCCCCTGGATGAGGTCATGCAGAAGTACATCCAATACGTACGTCTCAGCACTTTTTCGAAATAAACATTTCTCCCTGTCTGCCACATTCCTGCACCAAACTCTGGGTGAGCCCCCAGCCACCAGCTACCAGCAAGCAGCCCTCGTTCCTCTCCTTTTCTTTTCAGTTCTGGTCATGTAGTATTGGGTCTCCCCAGCTGCGATGTGAAGAGAGGGTGCTGTGGAGATGTACCCTTAATGACCTCCTTCTAAAGCTTCCAAGGTTTGGGGTCATAGCAAGGGCCTCTGGATCCAGGATGGTGTTGCGGCCCCAAACACATGCCCTTCTTTCTCATCCCCCACACATACATCACATGCACGGTCACAATGGGGTCTGTGTCACTGAAGAAACCCATGCCAATAGGTTGGAGCAAGCCACAGCCATGAGCAGCCATTGTAGCTGTTGTTGAGGCCAAATTATCTCCATAGAGACTCACCTGGTCATCAGTCAATATCACTCAAAACTCTCTTCTCTTGCTAATTCCTAGGATGCTTTAACCCCTGACTTAGGGAATAGCTTTTCCTTCTTATTGGGAGCTTGATGGTAGTGCTAGGGGAATTTCCCTGTAAGGAATTTTTTTGACAAGTTCACCTGCCCTGTCCCTCTGGCACAGCCCTGGAGCTCTGTGAGACTCTGGCCAGCCAGGCAGGTCTGCAGGTAGAGACAGTGAGTGGTCCTCAGATTCTTCAGTGGCTTGGGCCTGAGCCCTTGTCCAGAGCATACTTCTACCCTCCTCTTCAATCCTGGGGCTCACACCCTCCTGGGAGGGTTGGGAGCTTCTCAGATGGCTCTTCAAGCCATGGCCATGCCTGGGCAGTTGTGGCTGCCATGGCTTGTGGGTGTCCTGAGGGCTGTGTAAGATAGGGACAGTAGGAGGCCCTGCAACTTGTGCCCAGAAGCGGGCAGCCTCTGTCCTCGAGTCTCCCTTGCTCGATGCTGCAGTCCTCATCCCTTGATTTTGGGTGTCCTGTTGGGCAGGTTGGTAGCTGCCAGGCTCTCTAGTGGCCTGGGTCAGCCAGAGGCAAGGGGGCTTGCTTCAGCCCAGGTCAGCTGTCCAGCTCTTCTGGCCAGCTGGCAAGTCTGTGGCAGAGAAGACACGTTCAATTGTGCTGAGCGTGCTCACTGGGTGAAAGGTGATGTATTCATTCCTGCTCAGCCTTGGCAGCTCCTCGAGAGTGTGTGTTGTCCTGGAGAAAGGGAGCGGTTTTCAAGCATAGGCAGGGTTGTTTCTGGTCCAGCCAGGTGCCTTCTATTCCAAATAAATTGAATGAAGGTGTTACCACCGGTCAGGGCTTACCCACATATTCCTGCTTCATCCTGAGTGTGCCATGGCACCTTCCCAGGCACTGAAGACATCGGCCTAGTGGTGATATTAGAAGAGTGTAGGGGGCAAGAGGTTGGAGCAGGTTCTAGAGGGCTGGGGCCTTTCATCCGCACTCTCCGACCTGTGCCAAGCCAGGTGGACTTCTACTGGGTACCTCAAGCAGTCAGCTGCCTTGGTTCCCTCAGCCTGTACTTCCCAGTCTGGGAAGTAGTGGGAACAGTTGCACCTCACGCTTGTATAGCTCAGTGAAGTGACAAGTAACACATGTGAACATGCTTAGTAGATGGTGCTCTGCTTTACCCAGGTAGGGGAATTTGGAAAAAGGCCATTTAAGATGTGGCAAGGGAAGGTACCCACTGTAGTAATAAGGAATAGAAGAATCTTACTCCTGTCCTGGTCTGGTTCTGCCGCACCAGTATTTGGCTTGTTCCCTCTCCCTGCCCTGGAAGATACTTAACCGCAGGTCCTCTCTGATCGCCTATGGTGGCTGAAGCAGGAGAGGCTCCCAGGTGGATATCAGGTGGGTTCATGTTGGTTCTTCTCTCAGGCTGTGCAGTATGACAACCACTACACCAACACCAAGTACTGCTTGTGCCAGATGCTACGAGAACAGCTGGAGTCGCCCCAGGGAAAGTTGCTCCACGCTGCCCAGTCTTCCCAGGAAATTTGGTGAGAGGGGCAGTAGGCTATCCATTTGTCCTTGCAGACCCTGAGCCCTAAGCTGACTCTACCAGGGGACCAGTGACACAGCTTCTGGAGATTGATGTGCAGGAGTGTGGTGGTGCTACGGCTTTGCCTCACCTCACAGAAGGGGATAGTTTCAAAGCTTTGGAACTTTCTATACCTGGAGTGAGCTCAGCAGCAGTTTCAGTAACTAGGGCACGAGTAGGATGGAAGAACGCGCGCCGGCTGGGCTTGGGAATTAATTCCTGGGGAGGAATGAGCTTTCCCAGTAACAGATCTATCACACTCTATGCCACCAAGACCCAATGTCCAGAGAGTTAGGGTTGTAGAATGGAGCCCTTGGCCTGATCCTGCACCTACACCCCATGACTGTACAGTCTGAAAGGCCTCTACTTGTTCCTCTAGACCAGGGGTGTTCAAATTGCGGCCCACGTGCCAACTGCGGCCCGCAATCCATTTTTAATTGACCCGCAGCAAATTCCAAAAATATATTTAGCTTACTTAAATAAACCAGGTGAGGCAATACGTACTTCACCTCGAGTGAGTGGCCCGGCTGTTTGTGTATTTTACCGCGTATGGCCCTTGGTGAAAAACGTTGAAAAAAGTTTGGACACCCCTGCTCTAGAGCATCTATGGCTTCAACTCAAGTGGTTGACATTTGGGGCCCCTCACAACCTGACCTAGTGCGTGCTCTCACAGGTCCCTATTTACTCTTTTTTCCTCCTCCACACCTGTGCTCATACTGGGTCTTCTCTCTAAAGGCTCTCTCCCCCTCATGTTGGTTGTCTGTATCCTCCCTCCTCCAAAGAAGCCTTTCTGAACCACTCACCCCCAGACATCCATCTTCATGAATGTCCTCCAGCCCTCAAGATGCTTCATAGAAGAGAAAGGCCTTGCCAGAACCTTCCTCCTCGTCCTGGGCTTGTGGTGTTGGTTCTATCCCTACTCCACCTAGCTTACCCAGTGTAACCCAGGTGTCTTGTGAGTTCAAGAGTATAATTCTGTAGCTCTGGGTGGTACCTCAATTTAGGTGAGGCCTAACTGCTTGTGGCCGGGGCAGGAAGTGGGGAACCACTCAGTGGTCTGGCCTCTGTCTCTTCCTCCCATGGGCCCACATGAGGATGAGGCTATGCGTACCTCCAGTGCTTGCTCAGTGTAGGTCAGCTC
The DNA here is from genome assembly GCF_057876585.1 of Rhinolophus sinicus. Classification (NCBI taxonomy): domain Eukaryota; kingdom Metazoa; phylum Chordata; class Mammalia; order Chiroptera; family Rhinolophidae; genus Rhinolophus; species Rhinolophus sinicus. Next base: position 65,121,779 of record NC_142508.1, on the reverse strand, counting down.
ACTCACTGCTGGCTGGGGACACTTGCCTGTGTGCTCTTCCTTGGAAGAGAGGCTGTGCTCATGTGGTGGAGGTGACCTTTAGAACCTTTTCCACCTCGCCCTACCTGCCCTGTAGTATCCACCCTCAGGGGCCCACATTCACTGTCCATCTGCCAGTCCAGGCTGATCCCAGAGGTGGGTAGAAGTTACCTTCTGATGGCCAGGTCCCGGTGGTGTTTTGGTGTATGTATGGGGGGTGCATTTCTCAGTGGTGGGGCTCTGGGTTCCTGCAGTCGTTCCCTGGATGCTGGCTCCACTAATGGGCTTGCCCTACTCTACTTGTCTCTCCATAGTGAGGCCTTTGGCCTTGGTGCCTTCTATGAGGAGACCACACGAGAACTGGATGCCCGGCGGGCTGAGCTCTTAGCCAGAACCCCAGAGGAGGCGGGGGAGCCAGCTCAAGACACTTCTGGTGTTATTAAGATGGCTGTCAAGTTTGACCGGTAGGTCTCTGACTTGGCCTCAGCTTGGGTCAGGGCCAGTGCCCTTGGGCTGCATGGGCCAGGAGGCTGGCTGCTGTATATATTTAATGACAAGCTTAGTGACCACAAGTGTCTTTGGTTTGGACACTTGTATTCAATTTTTAGCAATCCAAAAAAGGCACTTTGGAGAAGACAGGCCCTGAAAGCCTAGGCAGTGCTGTCAGGGTTGTGCATGTTTTCCCAAGGGTAATTGAACTCTACCTTTTCCCTGACCCACCCCCTCCCACAACTCAGGTTGCAAGGATTTGTCTCCTTCTGTTCCTGAAAGTCTGTGCTTTTTTTCCCTGGCCCTGAGGAACTAGCTGCCCGCAAAGAGCTCACCCGGTCGCAGCAGGACCCTAGCCCTCACCTGACTGTGCAACCCCTGCCCACACCCACTGCCCTCACCAGCCCTGTCGTGTCCTTTCTAGCCTGAGTGGCCTCAGGCTAATTATTGCTTCAGACTGTGACACAGCTTTGATTGGGGCCTTATCCTTGTCCTCTGCAATCTGGCATCTGAGCTCTTCTCAGGTCCCCAGGCCCAGACCAGGAGCCAGACTTGTCTGGCAAGGGCTTGGAAAGAGGGGTGTGGGAACAGCTGTTGGGAAGCCATATCCAGGGAGAGCTCCTGTTGGGAAGCTGGAACACGGTGCAGACTGACTCTGAAACCAGAGTTCACTGTGTCTAATGTAGCAGTGAATCATCCTGACCCTTGGAAGACATAATTAGGGTGGGCACCGAGCTAGATCCCTGAGACGTTGTATGGCCACCTGTATTCCCCACCCTCACCCACTCCTTCCTGGTCTTGTCTTGAGAGGTAAACCAGACCTTCCTTTTGGCTGATGATGGCTGTTTTCCAGGCTGGAGCTCACAGAGCTGGGAGTTCACTTCCCACCCTAATCCCCCAAGCATGCTGAAGCCCATTTTCCCTTTGGGGAGAATGCAGGTCCTTGGTGGGATAGAAATGGGAGGTCAGGGGAATAGTACAAGAGTCTTAAGGCAGTAGCCTGATATCTCAGTCTCTGCAACTCCTGTCAGGAACTGAGTGGGGGCTCTGTTGAGGAATGGAGTGGTTATGGTGGGTGGGCCCTGACTCCTTCCCCTTCTTTCCCCAGGAGAGCATACTCACCTCAGATCACCCCCAAGATGTGCCTGCTGGAATGGTGCCGGAGGGAGAAGTTGGCACAACCCGTATATGAAACAGTGAGTTCCTGGCTGTGGCCTGCCCTGCATCTAGCCCGACAGCATTCCCACAGCTGGTGCCATCACCCCCAACATACCCACAGCTCGTACCCTGGACTCCAGGCTGCTTGGCTGGAGCCTGGCTTTGACCTCTGTGGACACACAGCAGTTACTGGCGGCTGGGCCAGTTGCTGATAGCGCCTTTCCTTTGATAGTGGGCCTGTTGTCTAATTCTGGCCACTTTCATAAAACTGAACTACAGACCTAAGGGGCAGCTTGGGTCAGTGCCTGCCAGTGGTGTTGCTTAGGCAGTGGAGATGTCTCTGGAAATAGCCAATTGGCTTAGGAAGGATGCTCAAACCTAAATGTTAGACACATTTTTGGACCAGACTTTAGCCAGTGGGGCCCCTCGTTGGAAACTTTGAGATAGTATTGCTTCACCTCCTCTGGTCTCCATGGCCATGCCTCGTTTAGGTTGCTCTGTCTCTTCCGAACGGGCCTTCTGACCTCTAAGCTTGTACCTTCTGGGCCTTGTGTCCTCCTCTGCCAGAAGGATATTTGTAAAGCGAAGCTCTCCTCTGTCTTCCTTGCTCACGTCCTCATCAGCTCTCCAGTGCCTTTGGGATCAAGTCCTAGTGCCTCATCAGCACAGAACACGAGCCCCCAACCTGCCTTTATGCTTCAGGTCTCATCCACTCAGCTCTCTGTCCTGCCACATCACCTGGTCTCACTGCCAGATGTACCTTCTTTGCCCCAGTCCTGTCCCCTCTCACCCCGTTGCCATCTGGTGAACTCCTCCTGATTTTGGGGACCTGGTCCATCCAGATGTCAGTAGGAGAAGACTCCATAGTCACACACAGACAAGGGCCCTGACGGCCCTTTGCTTAGGACCATAACAGAATGCCTGACACGCTGTTGTGTCATTGTGTATCCACCTTTCTTCCCTGGAAGGTGCACCAGACACTTCTGCTGGGGAGGAACATGTGGTATAGGTGGCCTTCCTTTGATTTTGGTGGGAAGGACTTCCTTTTCTCTGCCTTTGATGGGATCCTGGCAGGTGGGCCTCTGGGGTTTGTTCCTCTTGCCCTCATGCAGCCATCCCTGTTTCCTTCGCAATCTCTGCACCAGGTTCAACGCCCCCTGGATCGCCTCTTCTGTTCTGTTGTCACTGTTGCTGAGCAAAAGTTCCAGTCCACCTTGTGGTGAGTTTCCTGGTGGGCATGACGCTTGGGGTGGGGGGGGTCTGATCCTAGCATTGGCCTGGGAGGGTTGGGGGGGATGGTGTACTTTGGTAGTGGCATCCCTGGGCGATGACCCCTCCCTCAGTTTTGTCAGAATCTGTGCCAAGGGTGTTGTAGAGTCAGGCCTCCCAGCCTCTAGTCTTGCAACCAGTCTGCCTCCCACCTGCCTTATTGCTGCATGCCTCATCTGCCCAGGGACAAGTCCAAGAAACTGGCGGAGCAGGCTGCGGCCATCGTCTGTCTGCGGAGCCAGGGCCTCCCTGAGGGTCGGCTGGGTGAGGAGAGCCCCTCCTTGCACAAGCGCAAGCGGGAGGCTCCTGACCAAGACCCTGGGGGCCCCAGAGCTCAGGAGCCAGCAGTGTCCGGGGAGCTGTGCAAGAAGCCCTTGGTAGCCTTGGGAAGTGGTAAAGAGAGCCCCATGGAAGGCTGGTGACCACTGTCCCTACCTTGTTCACTTCTTCCATGGGCCTGGCCCTAAGGTGACTGTGGGGACAGAGCATGAACCAGATTGGACAATTTGCTGCCCTTGCCTGACAGGAGTTAAGAGGTTCTGGCCTGGGCCATCAGCCAGGAATGGGACAAGGGGTACCCAGGCTGCCCATCTCCCTTGGTAGGTCTGAGTAGCAGGGCCAAGTTCCCAGTGACCTCAGTATTTTCTTTGAAAACAGAGGCTTTTCAGGTGGCACCTCCCCAACCTGACATTGGTACAGTGCAATAAAGACATCCTCTCTACCCTTCGCCACGGCTGGCTGCTTCAGCCTTGGGCGTCACACATGGACTGATGGCCTGGCGTCATTATTCTACTCCCACCCTGTGTGTACACTGGAGCTTCCTGAAGCTTATCTCCTACCCATCCTTGTGAGGCTGGGTGGAGGTGGCGGACAGGGTATCACCTTTAATGCTCACAGGACTTGAGCTGAGCCAGCAAGGCCAAGAAGCCCATCCTTCTACTGATGGTAAACCTGAGGCAATGGCCATCAGTTGGCTTTCCTGATGAGAGGCAATGTGGTATCTGGGGGATGATTAGGGTATCTGGTACCGCAGTAAGGGACCAGCTCAGGTGAGTGGGGTGCCTGCTCTGGGCAGAAGACGCTGGAGATTGCTGATGGCAACAATTTGGGGCCCTAGCGATTGCCCGCCCACGCCACTGCCCCCCCTCCGCCCCCACCATCCCGTTTGGGCCGGAAGGAAGTGGCAGATTCTCTTTAATTTCCTCCTGGCAGTGAGAAGCAAACAAACGGCTACCACAACTTGTGGGGCCACCCCCGCTTACTGGGAGGGGCCTTCTGACCAAAGGTCCCTGCCCAGTGCCGCCCCTGCTTCCTCAGCTGTAAACATGCTGCTTCTCCTCCCCTTTTCCAAGCTCTGTGGGGAGGGGGGGATTCACCCTCTGGGCCAAGGCCATTTTCCTCCCATCTCCCCAGGGTTAGGCCCCTGTGCCAGCCAGCAGCCAGCCAGCAGCCCCTGAGCCTGCTGGCCTGTCAAGGTTTGGGTGGGTGAGGCGTGTGTCTCAGTTCTGGAGCCACTCCTTCCAGCACCCATATTGCTCTTCTGTATATATAGATAAGGATACTGCACTACCAGTGGCCTTCCAGAACCCATTGCTCTCTGACCTTGGGCAAGTCACTTCTAGTCCTCTCTGGGCCTAAGGGCCCCCCTCTGGACAGTGGGAGCACCTGTTCTCTGCCTGCTGGAGGTTGGCTGGAGGATAAAGAGGCAAGCCCTGTGATAGAGCCCTGTATGGCTAATGGGGTCACTCCATGCTGAGGCTACCTAACAAACTGCCCAAACCAGTGCTCCCAGAGAAGGGGCCCCATCCAGGAGAGGACTGAGGCTTTGTCCAATCTCAGCCATCAAGCTTTAGGCACATTTATTTCTGATTTTTCTTATAAAAAAACTGTCTCAGTGAAAATGTCCCCTTTGCCTTTTCTTATACCCTGACTGGAACAGGGCAGACAGGGAGGCCCCAGTAGACTCCCCAGGCATACTGAGTCAGTCAGAGCTTGTGGGAGAACCCTGTGTGGGCCAGGCATCCAGTCTTAAGATCCACTTCCAGGGTGGGATTGGGCTTTGTCATCTGATCTCTTTGCCCATCATTGTGGTTTCCAAAGGACACCACTTTTCTGGCAGTCAGGTTCATTTCTGGGCTATGGAGGAGAGGCAGGGGTAGAGGTCAGCTGCTAAGATAGAGGCTGGAATGTGGGGACTGAGGGCCCAGGAAAAGCATTGGGGAGAGGGTCACTCACAGGAGAGCAGGTAAGGGAGGGCTAGTGCATGTTCCATGACTAAGACCCTGGTTGAATATGTTGGTCCACAAATGGTCTTGCTTTAGCAAACCTCAGTGATGCCTGCCCTGGTCTCAGAGTGACCTGCTGAAGACCTGGCACCAACTAGGGGAGCCCAGTCAGGTCTGAAAGCTCCACCCACTGTTCTCACCATGCCTACCTTAAACTAAGGCCACTTAGACACCCAAACCCCTCTCTGGACTAGTGGCCACAGCACTTACCTTCCATTCCAACCACCTGGATTAAGGACTTCCTCTTAGCTCATCACATGTTGGGGATAAATGGTTTTGATATGAACACGAGAGGGAGGTATGAGTAACGCTAGAGAGCGTGGCAGTTCTGAAGACCACAGCAAGCAGACTGAACTTGTGCAGATAAGTGGGGGACCTCTTACCCATGCAGTCCTGCACTCTTAGTTCCTTCCAGGTGTCACTCCTGTTCAGAACTTTTCCATCGCTCTCCACTGCCCTCTGGATCAAGTCCAAACTCCTCAGCTTAGCATTTGAGGACAAAATGCTGACCCTGTCTTCTCAGCACTGTGCTGACTTCAGCAACTATTTTATTTGATTGTAGGTGGCTGGTCCCATCGCCTCTGCCAAGATTGGGAGTTGCTCAAGGGCAGCCCTGTGTTCCCTATAGGCAGTCTTGGCATGGGGGTGGGGAGTCAGCACAGAAGAAGAAACAAACAAGAGCTTGGACATGAGGGAAGTAGGGGTGTGTGTGGCATGGAGAGGAATAAGTTCTCTAAACTCTTGACTTTCCTCCAAGGCTCCTGTTTCTTCTAATGTGGAACAAAGAGGGCTGGACTGGGCTAAACTACAATCCCATGGCCCAGGCCACAGAAGAGCCTTCAACAATGGGGGCTCAGAGCCAGACTAGTGGCAGCTGATGAAATAGATGGCTTTCCCTAAATCTCAGGCCTAACTGGCATTCACACAGGAGGGAGAGGGGGTGTACAGGGACCCACACAGTTTTTTCTTTCTCTCCCACCAGCCAGCCCAGTCTGGGGTTCTATCTACTGCACAGATTCCCTGAGCTTCATGATTTCACAGGGATCTCAGAAGGCTGGAGGCGAGTCAGATGGCCTCCTGCCATCTAAAAGAGCTTTGGAGGTGTCTTGAGGATGAGCTCATCGGGGAGGTCCTGGCCCTAGCTGAGGAAAAGGACTGGAGAGAGTTCATGTGTTGGTGTGTGTGTGTGTGTATGTGTGTGTGTGTGCAGAGCTCCCAGCCATTTCTGTCTTTCTTACAAAGTTTGGGCCCACCCCTGCCCCAGCCTGCATCACTCCATGTTTGAATTCTCAGTTTTCTCCAGACCATAAACTTTCCCCAAGACCTGACCCCTTCTAAGTTTTCTCCACGTGCACAGTTGCTGGGAATACAGCTGCATCACTGAGCATTTGAAAAATAGGTGAATTTTTCAAGCCATCTTACAGCTTCTGTGGTCCCTTCCTGGCAGTGGGGCTGACAAGCCCAGGATCTCCCACTTGCCTTCCTCCTGGCCTGGCTAGTTGACCCCCTGGTTCAGGTAAAGTCATGTCCAGAGAGCAGAGAGGCTAGATAAAGGTACCTTTTCTCATCCAGTTGATAACCTGGGAGGTATGTATGTGTGGGGCCAGGGGGTCACATCCTGAAATTGCATTAAGTTTTATGGGGAGGGGGAGGTGAGCTGGCCAACCTTCTGGGACCTTTTACTCTACCAGGGTAATGTTACATGTACTAATTGGCAGACCAAGCATCTGCCTGGGGCAGAAGTCTGCAAAGTCAGTGTGGCTTTTGGCTTCTTAAGTTCCACATTCATCCCCTCAAGGTTGGAGATTCTTTGAAGGCAGGACAGCTTATTGGGAGGATGTTACACCCACTTAATGCCATTTGCTCCCTCCTCTACCACTGTTATTTTCTCTTGCCTCTAACCCCCCAGTCCAATCCAGTGATTCATCCAGAATTCTGAACATGGAAGTCCCCTGCTCTAAAGCCCTCTGTGGCTCCTTACTGCCCTCAGGATAAAGTCCGGATACCTTCCAGTGGCTTGCAGCACTGTCCATTCGTCCAGCCTTACCTTTGGCTTCTGCTCACTGCAGGTACTATCTTGGTCTCCAAATCTTTAGAAATCTGTTCTCTATCTGGAACCATCTTCCTCACCTCTTGTCCATCTCTCCAATTTGTACTTAGCCCTGTGGAGGACCTGTAGCCAGAGGGATTATGAACCTTCTCAGCTCCTGGCACAGCCCTAATCTCTGCATGGTCATTGTAGATATACTGGCCTCTTCCGCACCCCTGAAGGGAGCCTAATTTACCTCTGTGTCCCCAGGTCTAGTACAGGTATGGGTACAGAGCAACAGCTAAGAGAAATTTTCTGACCTCAGGGATGAACCAATAAAAGATAAACGTTTCACCTGCTCTGGACATTCCCTGTCCTCCTGACCTAAGGCCTAAGGCTCCTTGGTAGCTCTGGTATCATTTTTTGAGATGTCTCTGCAAGGCCCTCCATCTTGCTCCTCTTCTCCCAAGGGCTTTTTGTGGGCAGTGTGGGATGTGCCTGGGCCCTTGCACTTGCACCTAAGCCTCTGAGAAAGACAGCGTCATGGGTTCCTCCACAATGTGCTAGAAGGGATGCTGGAGCTAGAGGAGTGGGTCACTTTTGCCTCTCCCAGCTCGCAATCCACACAGCCTTGGAGCAGCCCTAAGTAAACAAGCCAGGCTCAGCGTTCCTGGGCACTGGCCTCCACCCCAAGTCCCAGGAGGAGGCGTTTTAGGTCGTCTGGTGGTGGTGGTGGGGGGGGGGGGGGGAGTACACAGGCTTGCTGAGAAGGGGCCAAGACCGAAAACGGTTCTTTAGACACTGTCACTTCCTCTCCACGAACAGCCACTCGGTTTGGGTAGCACGATCCCTCCTACTTTCATGGATGTGCACTGGGGTGCAGAGACCAGAGACCGAAAGTGGCGCGATTTCTTGACGGGCATTTCCGTTCAGTCTTCCCAACTTCTTGCAGGGGACAGACCCTGCCCGTCAGGTTTTGCTGAAGCCTTGATTCGCCGGTTGTCCTCGAGGGAGCAGCTGCTAGGCCGGCTCGTCGGAACAATGGCTCAGCCAGCGAAGTGCGGGACCCGCCCCGTAGGGGTGGGTATACAGAGGCGGGGAGCTCAGATTCCGGACTTGTAGCGCAGCCCAGGTCTTCTCTGGCTGAGCGCCATCCTAGCTGGAGGCTCGGCCCGGTCCCCACCTTATTGTGACCCCGCCATTAGGGTTGGAGTTGGGGGTGAGGATGTGAGTGTTATCCACATAACCCTTCGGGGCCCTGGTACCTTCCCTAAACCCAGCCAACCGAAGTAACACTGCAGCAGCTCGTCACCGAACCTACAACCTCAGGGCACCCGCTCCCCTTCCTCGACGTGAGCTCCTCCCAATAAGGAAAGGGACCTTCTTTGATTGGCCGGTGGTGGGCGCCTCAATCCAATTGGAAAGGGCTATCGACCCCATACCTGGGTGCGGGAGTCTGTTTTAGAAGGAGTTGAGGAGGGCATTAGAGGCCAAACTACAACTCCCAAGAAGTAGCGGGGCTATCCAGCTCTGCATATTTACGTGACTTCCTTCTCCGGGAGAGGGAGTCACGCGGTAGGCCTGTGAGAGGGCGGGGCCATCGGGCTAGTCCGCGGCGACAGTGGCCTATGGGTGGCTGGGTCCGATGGGCGCGCGGTAGGGGGCGGGGTCGGGCGCGCGGCGCGGCGCGGGAGCGCGCCGGCGGCGGCGGCGGCGGCGGCGGCGTCTGTAGCGGGGTGGGGAATGTTGGCTACATCCACTGTGGCGGCTTAGGCACCAGCGACTGGCAGTGGCGGCCGCTCCTGGTGCGGTTCGGCGCGCATCCAGCTCTTGAGTTCGGAACGGTATATTCGGCGTCGCGGTTCCCCGCCCGGAAAGTTTGTCGCGGAGCTGCGACCTCCTGGCCGGCGCGGCCCGGCATGAAGCGGCGCTGAGGAGCCGCCGCCGCCGCCGCCGCCGCCTGAGGAGGAGCCGCACCACCCTGGGCCACGCCGATGACTACTGCAAACTGTGGCGCCCACGACGAGCTCGACTTCAAACTCGTCTTTGGCGAGGACGGGGCGCTGGCGCCGCCGCCCCCGGGCTCGCGGCCTGCAGGTGGGTGCCGGGCCGGGCGGAACGAGGAGGGGCGTCCGCTCGCACGAGCTCGCCCTTTCCCTGGTCCCTTGATTGTCTGGGTTCTGGTAACACCCTGTGTGCGTGTGTGTGGTGAGTGAAGAGCGAATTTAAATAGCTGAGGAGGCGTGTGGGTCGCAGCGACGTGGAAGTGGCCGCGGGCTTGGCTGGAAGCGAACTAGTGGGGAATTCGACTCCGGGACGCCTGTGGCCAGTGGTCGCTTGGGGTTTGGAGGCCGAGGATCAGTGCCGCTGCCCAAGTGGCGTCTGTTTGTCGCTGCTCTGCCGGCGTGGTGCGGAGAAAATGTCCCTGTGAAGTGTAAGCACATTTGGTTTTTCATCTATTCTTGGTTTTTAAAAATATTTGAAAGATGTGCATTCTTGAAGTGTAGGAGCTCTCTAAGATTCGTGCACATGTCTGTTAAGTCTGCGTTGCTGGGAGAGTAATGCTATCGTATTAAGTTCCACTTGTGTAAGTTTATGGCCCACATTTAATTCGAAGTGTAACTCATAACGGGACTTTCTGAAAATTAGGTTTCTTTTCTTGAGCAAAGTGTTTGGAAAGAGTAAAAGAAAGTGGGTTGCCTTGTTCATAATTCTCCTAGAAAGTTCTGGAAATCAATTTTGATTTTAAGCAAAAGCTCACCTCGGAAGATGTTTTAAAGGAGATTGTGAATTGGGAAGCCTGGGCACCATAATGCTTGGAGGTCAGACCAATCAGGAAATAGAAACAGGATGGCTGGGGACTTAGAGCTCTCCTGTGACCTGGTTTGGAATACTGTGGTTCATTAAGTTCACTTTCCCTATTACACATGCAGGCGAACTTCAAAAGGGAGATGGATAAGACTAATCTCTGTTTATTCTTTCCGGGTATTAGGTGAATTAGTTCATGTTCATATTGATACTCAACAGACAGTTCTGTAGAGTTGCGTTGAAAAATCTGAACGTGAGGCATAAGATTCTTTGGGCAGTATTTAGTATTTGTCTTATCAATCCTTTTAGTCTTTGTTAGATGTCTTTTTCAACATAAATAATTTATAAGTTATTTGTTGGTTGTGTTTATTTCAATTCCACTGACATCATTTGAACACCTATTATGTTGAAGGTACTGTTAGGTACTTCATAGTGTTATGATAGATGCAAAAAGGGCTGAGGTCCCTCAAGAAGGTAGGAAATGGGGGGGAGGGACACATAACCCAAATAACTATGCTACTAGGCAGAGGAGTATCATATCATCAGGTAAATAGAGATTTTATATACATCCAAAACATTGAATAACATTTAAAACCTATGAAAACATCTTTTTAAGAAATGATTTTTGCCTCAAAAGCCCCCCCAAAACATTTTGCTGTTAAAATTGGTCTAGACGGAGTTAAGGTTTGAAATTTGATTTACAACTGATATTCCCAAAGTTAAACTTGGGCATTTTATTTGTGACGAAAAGTTCACTTTAAAATATTCTAGTAGCTATTTTTTTTAAGTGTTTTTTTTTTAAATTAAGGTGAACTACACATGACATGAACCATTTTAAAGTGAATGACTCAGTGGCATTTAGTGCATTCACAATGTTGTGCAACCACTGCTATATCTAGTTCCAAACCATTTTCATCACCCAAAAAAGGAAACCCCGCACCCATTAAGCAGTTGCTCCTCGTTCTCCCTGGTCCCTTCCCAGTCCCTGGCAGCCCAGTCCCCAATCTGGGATCTGTCTCTATGGATTTATTTATTCTGAATATTTCATATAAATGGAATCATATACATGTGTGACCTTTGTGTCTGGCTTCTTTCATTTAGCATAGTTTTTTTGTGTGTGGTTCAACCATATTGTAGAACATATCAGTACTTCATTACTTTTTATGGCTGAATAATATTCTATTGTCTATATTTCCCAATTTGTTTATCCATTCATCCATTGATGGACATTTGAGCTGTTTCTACCTTTTGGCTATTGTGAATAGTGCTGCTGTGAACACCTAATAGCAGCTAATTTTTAAATTCAGTTGAGAAGGATATGTTAATATATTCAAAGCCAAGGTTTCACAATTATTGGTTTACAAAACTAGTTTTCCACTTTAATAAGCATAATTATGTTTGTAGTTTGAAGGAACTAAGTGGATTAACTGACATGGTTTTAGGATAATAAGATGCAATAAAGTGGGCCATGAGAATAAAACTGCTTGGTAGAATTCAGGTCAGTATTGGGTTATATCAATGTTTTTACATGTTTTTGGCTTTTTTCCCTTATTGGAATGGAAGTTCTGTAAGAGCAGGGGTAATAGCATCTACATCTTGTTTGTACTTGTGCCTAGCACAGTACCTTTAACATAGGCACCCAATATTTGTTGAATTAATGAATAAATTCTGCTTAAGTTTTGAGTCACTGTTCACTTTTTTAAGGGTGGTAGAGGAAGTTGATGAGACTTGTTTCAGTTCTTTGGTTTTTATTGGTCAGATCCATAAGGCAACAGATCTTGGTAATTTTGGGCTGCAGTTTTTCCATCTCTAAAGATTTGAGAGTACTTGTATCACATCTAATTTCCATACAGAAGATTTTTGAAATATATTTGGGGCAGAGGGGGTTAGAGGATGGAGACCGAGGATAAGCCAAGGGGCTGATTAGTGAATGTCTTAAACAGGCTTGTTAAAGTACAGATTAGATGATTTGATGATTTGACACTTGTTAATGTCAGATATTGTGACTGACTTTTTAAAGTTATTGCTTACTGAGGTATTTTGAAATTTTTCCTACTGAGGAAAATTTAAGACCCTAGAGTCTTTACCTTTTTTATTTTTTTACTATGAGGACAATGCTAGCTTTGATTTTTCCATTTAATAATGAATCAAACTATTTTGTTTAAACTTTGTTTTACTACCTAGCTTCAAAATGAGGATATACCTGAATAGTAAATAGAGAATTTAAAATTGGCAGTTATTTAATGTAGTGTATTAACATAATTTGCCATTATAAAGGGCAAGTTCTGGTGCTCTATTTTAGTGTACTGATTGTGTATCTCTAGTAGTTTGATGTTATAATAATCTTTACTTTTCAAATTCAAAGTTTCATTCTCAGGGTTTGCTCATTACTAAATATTGACTTTTTAGTCCTGAATGAGAGTCCCTGGGAGGAGTGTGTGGTATACTGTGTGTAGTATCTTATCTACTGGCACTTTTTAAAAAGGAAGAAATAAGTTACGTACAATATGTATTTTTGTAATAAATTTACTTTATGATAAAATGTGTGTAATTTTGTCAATATCACTTTAATACCCAATTTTTTTCATACGTGAAGTTGAGGAACTTTTCCTAGATCATTGTCTAATCTTTAATTTGTAGGTTTTTACTTTGTTTAGTGCTTGGAGATCTGATTCATGTCTATTGACTGACTTAGATAATTTTATTTTCTCACTTTTCAGTTTTTATTGGTAATTTTTACTCAACATTTTTGTTTTATCTTATATTAAATGAGATAATGTATCTAAAACTCTTGGCACAGTCATTGGTCCAGTGGTGCTCGTTAGTGGTGGTAGTTTACATTTCTTAAAAAAAACCAAAAAACCGAAAAACTGATGATAGATTATTTTTCACTTCCTCCACTTTCCTAGACCCTTTCCCTATACTAAACTAAAACATACTAACGATCCAGTCATTTAAACCTTGCTTAATGATTTGGAATGTGTGTCTTCGACATTTTTATTTTATCCTCTTAATTCTATTTTTCTTTTCAATTTTACCTCATATCTTACTAAATGTAAGTACTGAAGGTCATTCACTTTTAATTGTTTTTCTGCTTTCTTGAATTAAGTTGTTACTGACTGAGAATGGTGTGAAAGATGGTTGATTTGCTAACCATATTAAGTATAATTAGATATTTAAGTCAGTATGAAAAAAGGGAAGTTGTATGGTTTTCTGTAGAAATTTAATGGTGTGCTTGTATGGCACATTAGATTAGGTACCGTAAAGGAGGATTTGGTTATTGCTGAGCCTTATTTTCATGCCACAGGTCAGCTTTTCCTTTAGACTTGAATGCAGTGAGAATATGTATTAGGTGACTGAGTCAGTGATAAACATTTCACTATTTAACTTGGAAGAATAATTTAATATTCTGTTTCTTTGACACTTTTCCAGATAGGGTAGGGAGAGGATGGTCCTACAGGTATTAGCAGAATTTTGTGATGGAGATTAATGAATAAATGTGTTTTAGTGAGTATGGGAAAAATTGAGGAAAAAAATTCCATGTTATATTGTTCTGTTAAAACTTATCGTTTTAAGAGTATTTGCTATGCCTGCATTTTCTTAGGTTTTCCCATTTGCCAATACAGAAGGGATATTATGGCATATATTCTAAACTAATAGCAGAGGTAATAGTGTAGTAGTTTTATTAGATGATATAAAAATTAAAATTTGGGTATTATGCACATGACCAAGAAATCGTGGGGGCCCAGTACTGTATCTTAAGCATTTAAAGGCATTTAAAATAGTAGTTTAGGGGACGTTGTAGAATCAATTTATTATGACTTGCTTTTTTGTGGCATCCAATGAACTTTGCCTAAAATTATACAGGTATGTATTTTTATTGAAGGCATACCTCCAAGCTCTGCATATGAGTTTTTGCTCTATATTTATTTTTTCAATGAAGTGTGATCATAAGGACATTTTTGTAGAATTTGTTTTTCTGCAGAGAAAGTGATAAATAAAATACTGATATATAAAATGGAAACCTTTTAAAAGCAGACAATGAGTTGTGATACTGATTGTGAAGTTTAATATGTCCTTTACTTTCCTTCTTAGTATTGAGTAGTTGATGATTCAATATAGTGAAGTTTTATTTTAAATAAGAGGTGGGGTTGAGGAAGCCATAATACAGTGAAGTCAATTGCAATACTCTTAAGAGATAGGAAACCTGAGTAGATTGAGCCTCATTTGATAGTAAGTGGTAGTTTGCTCACAGCAGTAACATAAATAAGGGAGGTGTTGTCTAAAGCTGTCCTGGTGGGTCAGGGGAGTAGACACAGCCGACTTGGCAGTAAGCCTGGCTTCTAAAACAAAATCCAAGTCATCAAATTTGCCCAGGCATGCCATATGAGGTTCAAGTAACAGTGGAATTTAAGAGGAGTGAGTTTGTTCAGGGAGGCTTAGGAGAGTCACAAGCAGGAGCAAGCTTTTTTAACAGCCATAATTTTAACTCAAACATAACATGGGTCTGCATATATTTCAGCATTTCTGATAATGTTTATATAATTATACTGTGTGACTCTCACCTGTTTGCCTGAATTCGGTAAACTTTAGAAGAGAGGAACAGTTGGACCTCTTCAGATTTGTAGTATGGTCTATGAATTGTCTTTGAATTAGCTGAAATTGAATCATTGGGACAGTTCTAGTTAACATACTGGTATTCCTGGGTATAAGGGAACTACGTGTCTGAAAGCCTGAAAACCCCAGGTACACTGGAGAAATAACTTGAAGGCTTCCTTTTCCTACAAAATGTACAGTTTCAATATGTCTTATATTACAGAAGCAGGTGAGAGTTTTAATATTTTAAAGTACGCTTTCAGTGTCTTAAAATAAATTTTTATGTTTCCTAATTTTGTGTTACATTTTCATCAGCTTTGGTGTTTATTTTAATGAAAAAATCGGTAGGATTATGTCAGCTTTGAAATTACAACTTTTTTTCAGTAATGTTGATTTGTGTCATATTAAAAATATTTTTAAAAGCATTTTTTTTTCCCATCAAGGTAGTCATTGGCCAGAACACTTAAATGGACAGTTTATGAGTTGTACTTAAATGTAAATATTTTTCAATATTGCTTTAAAATAAAAAAGGTTGTTAAACAAAAATGGCATTCAGAATAAAATGACATTCAAAATTGCTGAAGCTAGATAATGGGTATGTGGGAATTCATTATAGTAGTCTCTGTGCTTTTGTGTATGTTTTAAAATTTCCATAATAAAGTTTTTAAAAATGACATTCAAAAATTCGTCAAGCTCTTAAAGGTGCTGCATTAGGACAGGAAAAACGCTCACTTTAAAAAATAGCATTGTGAAGTTAATAGGATTTGCTGTTGCATATAATTTTAAACTGCTTTAACAAATAAAATAAAAATTAGTTGTGGTATGTCTGGTTTAGAAAACCGATTTCTCTTCGGGTAGGATTAGCAATAGAGTGGTGAGGTGAGTTAGCGGTGCACATAAATAGGAAGTAGACTAAACTTAATGATGTTTAGGTATTTTTTAATTTTTAAAATATTTCTAAGCAGTAATTATATAGGGTCAGAAAAATTCACTTATTGTTTAGCAATTTAAAGACTTGAAATTATTTTTAAAAATTTAAATGTTTGGTCATGTTACTTGTCTTCATCAGTCTAATATTTATTGAGAATTGTCAATTCACTTGAACTTTTAAATTTATGATGAAATGAAAGTGGAGAATCTAGTCTTAATTTTAAGACTAGATTTTTAATCTTACTATATAAGTGGTAGATATTAACTCACAAAAAAGAATAAACTCTTGATTTGTGAACGTTTCAGAGCAAACAAGTTCTGAAATTTGTATTTTATATTTTGCCATTTGTGAGATCATGTTGAATACTAAAGGCATACAAGTTTTAACTTGTCCTTTATTTAAGGAAAGTCTTTGGGGAAAATAAAGCATTTAGAAAGTTTTATCTAAATGTTACTTTTAATTTTTTATTGCAACATAAGAAATTAAGGAAACTTGATATTTCCTCTGCTAGCCACACTTATTTATAGTTTTCCTTCCAGTGAAATTTCTTCAATTAAAAATGACATTCAGAAATTATTGAAGTTAGATGATAATATATGGGGACTCATTATACTATACTTTCTGATTTTGAAAACTTTCATAATACAAAGTTTTGAAACCTTTTTACCAAGTTACAGGGCAAGAGCTAACTTAACATTTCAACCTAGCACAAGCATACATGTTTATACACATAGAACTGAGATAGAAATTTCAGATAAAACAGCATTTACCTTTACTCTATGACATTACTCTCACATTTTCTTTTTCATGATATTGAAAAATTGGTCATGACTCACTAATAGATCACTACCACCAGTTTGAAAAACAGCTCTAAGAGATGGTTTCATAGTTCTGATTATATTAAAACTGGTCATTGAGATGTTCTTGTTATTCAAACCATATTTCCCATATCTGCAGTTCTTTAATACATTTTTTAAAAAATATTTTTTTATTGAATTAGCTTATTGCTGACTTTTATTGGGTTAGGTGATTGCTACATTTTGCTGCTTCCTGAAAATGTGTTGTATCTCCGTTGCCAAAGTCCAGTCTTGGTCTCCTCCTGTTTGGATTTGTGTAATTTTCTATTCATATTTTATTCCCCCAAATTCAGTTTTGAAAGTCATAGGTAAGGTTATCTTCTGTTTCTGCTCATTTGCATCTGTAACCTGCTTCCTCATTGGTCTTCCTCATTGTACTGCACCTATTTTATACCCCTCACTCTGTACGTTAGTGTCAAGTTCATCATCTTTAATTTTATTCATTTTTTTTTTAAGTCCCAATATAAAACCGTCCCCTGCAACCATTTGTCTGGACTGCCTCTGTGATCCACATGTTGTTTCGTCGTCTTTCTCTATTGTGAGGCAATCTTGAAACGTGATTTTGAGGTAGTAATGAACTCTAGGTCTGGGTTCTAGATTTGTGTCTATTGCTGATAGTGATATTGCTAAGAAGCACGGAGGAATATTTTCAGGCTAATTCAGTCCTTTCGTTTTATCAGAGGAAATTGAGGTTCAAGTTGACTGTCCCAGGGTCATTTAACTAGTTAGTTGCAAAACAGACACCCAGGACCTCTGACTCCCCGGCCTTTGTTCTTCTCCACTAAATTGCTGAATTTATGCTTGAAAATCCTAGTTTTTCACAGCCTATAATTTCGACCATTTTTGTAGCTGTTTCTTTTTCGTTTGTATTCTGTTAGTTAAGTATTTAATTCAGTGTTACTGAGTACCTATTATGTGCAGGTATTTTAATATACATTATCTCCAAGTCTCATGATAAACTGAAGAGGTAGGTATTTCTATTTTATATCTGAGGGAACATAAATGCAGAGAGAATTGACCATCTAGAAAGTAGAAGAGTTGGTATTTGAACCTTGGTTTTCAGACTTGGGGCTCTTTCTACTAAGCCTTTTGCCTCTCTACTCACAGTAAGAGTTTAGTACAGAAATATTCAATTTTTCCTTTGGTGAAACCAATACTTACGTGTATGGCAAACACATGGAATCAAACATATCTGAGCCAGGGCTTACAAGTTACACATGCGTTCCTGTGACTAGATTTTCTGCTTTTGGCTCAAAATGGCTGTTTGAGGGATGCCTCTTACCCCTTGCCTGCTATAGAAAAATTTAAATGATAACAGTGATACAGCCAGGCCAGTGGAAGATACTGTACATCTAACTGTTTTAGGCCCACATTAGGCTCTTTGGGGCCTCTTCTCTGCTTCCTTGTGGATATGGAGGTAAAGCGGTTATGTAGTTTGAGGTTTTAAGAACTAAGGAGTTGGCCTTTCTCATTGGCAACTCCCTCCCAAGTTGTGCTGTGTAGAGTCTGATTTGTGACCTTTGCAGGTTATTTTGCACTTTAGATTTAAAATTTAAAGCATTTTTTTTAGATTTGTCATCAAAATTGCCCTAAGCCTAAATGAGGGGAAAGTTCAGAATTTTAAAAATGCTAAATTACTTGTTAGGGCAGGGTTTTTTTGTGTGTGTGTGTTTTTTTAACATTTTGCTTTCACATGCTCCAAAAGATATATGAGTACTGTTTATTTCTTGGTTGAGTTTGGAACCCAAGTAAAACTGCTCTCTACCTTCTGTAGCCACTAACACTGACACACATTTTTTTTCCTTGATATTTTGATCAATTTGCCATGAGCCACTTATTTTTATCTCCCAAGATCAGTATTACTTGTTGGGCTTCTCTTTGTCTACTACCTATTTCTTTTTACACACACCCAGTTGTCTCTGAGCTTTACCAAAACTCTCCTTTTCAGAGCAAAGGCAAGAAGTCTCTTTTGGTATGCTACTTAGTAAATGTTGACTGATCACTGTTTTGAAACTTTTGTTGATTTTTTTATCATCTGATCACTATTAGAAAGAAATAGTAATACGTACTTTAAGTTTTCTGGTTTAAATATATGCAAACAGTTACATTTGGGGTTGACATTTGGTAGGAGAAGGGAAAGAGACACAAACACTGGCTTCACGTGGCTCTTTAAAAGTGAGGAAGGATTTTTCCAGAAGCCTATAGCAAACTTAACCTCTCATTTCATTTACCAAAATTGGGTTACTTTCCCTTTCCTAAATTAGTCACTGGTAAAGACTGATGGAATTATTCTTAGCCACCCAGGCCCATCCCTTGGCTTGAGATGTGGTTGGCTTACCCTGAAGCATATGGCTACGTGGAAAAGGAGTGGATACATGGAAGAAAATCTGTTAGGGAAGAAGGAGAAAATAGATGCTGGGAGGGTGCGGTGGTGTGTGTGTGTGTAATCAGCCAACAGAATCCTTGGCACTTACCGTATTTCCCCAAAAATAAGACCTAGCCGGACAATCGGCTCTAATGTGTCTTTTGGAGCAAAAATTAAAATAAGACCCGGTCTTATTTTACTATAATATAATACCAAGTATAATATAATGTAATGTAATGTATAACATAATATAATATAATAACATCTTACATACTATAAGACCGGGTCTTATGTTAATTTTTGCTCCAAAAGACGCATTAGAGCCGATTGTCCGGCTAGGTCTCATTTTCGGGGAAACACAGTACTATCCACAGTATGCTGCCAATTGAGAGACTTTAAAATGTAAATGCTACTTATACTATGCAATTACTTTTTCTGGCACTGGCTTTTTCTCTTGCTGTGTAAAAGTTCTTGGGGGTGGAAATGGGAGTCCAAGTGCAGAGAAAGTCAGAGGATGAGGTGTGGCTAGTAGATTTCTATGAATAGTGAGCTTGCTGTCTGGTGACTGGGATGTATGGGACACCAGATTTGTGTTCCTTGTACGGTTCAAGTGGGGATCAGATGGTCATGCAGACATACAGAAGCATATAGAGTCAGCTAGTAAAGCCAATCCTGATTTTTCAAAATAGAAATAATAAAGTATTTTTAAAGTGCTTTTTAAAGTGTTTTATTTTACTCTTTCCCTTTAAGGCTAGTCCAAAAAGAACTAGTATTTGTTAAATGATAAAATAGAAAGATATGCACTGGGAGACCAGGCAGGAACATTGTATAAAATCTTAGACTAACTGAGAAGGAAGTGACCTCAAGACTGTTAGCTGAGTGAACATACTAAGCCATTCAATCTTTTAATAAAATTTATTGTGTCAGTTTATTGGAGATGACATGTAAATAATACAGGTACAGAGAAGGCACAAATGAATAAGGGCATAAATGAAAAAGAGCTTAACTTTGAGAAATCAGAAAAGAGGTCACAATTGAACTGAATCCAGTAGAATGAGTTTCCTAGGTAGACAAGGTAGGAAATAACATTTCCGATCCATTGATGACCACAACCAAAGACACAACTTACTACAGTCCTTTAATTGGAAAGGTTATAAAAATCAAATTATAGTATCCAGATGTGGCTGGAGATGGAGAGCCTATTATGCTGTAGTGAGGAGTTTGGATTTTAGACTGAAGACAGCAGGGAGCCATTGAAGGATTCCAAACTGGGCAGGAATGTCAGATTTGTGGATTAGATCACTGCTACACTGTTGATAATGGATTGAGTAAGGCAGAAATGGAGATGGGGGCAAATGTATCTGAGAAATAATAAATAAAGGCAGAGGAGTAGAGATGACAAGGTGGGAATAAAGCTGAGATAGATTTAGAGGAAAGAAATCAGTAGGACCTGGTATTGGTTGAGTAAGGAGAGGAAGGAGGCTAGGATTATCTCTATTTTTCTGGTTTGGGTCAATTGTGGCAGGAGAAGCAAGTTTGGAGGTGAGGAGAGGGAGAAGATTGAATTTAATCAAGTGCGTGTCAGGCACTATGAAAAGTCTGGGAGATGTGTATATCATTTTACTAGAATGATAAAGTATGTAGAGGAGTAGACAAAGTAAAAGGGAGGGTTTGGGCTTCTGAGGGGTGTAAATTGTGGAAAGGTGACTAGGACGTGTGTGATAAATAAGGGTTGTTTAGTAAGATTTGTTATGCAGATAAGTGTGGTTCTCCTTTTCCTAGTTCTAGAGAGGGAACACCTTTATAAATGGAAATTTATATCACCTTTATAGAGGGAAATGTATGCCCTGCTTTTAAGCAGAAAGGGAGAGAGAACAGAGTTCTTCTGTGTCTGCTATTTTTCAGTTGCCTTCAACTCAAATAATCCTTATGCCAAAGTGGCATGTTTTGATGTGGCATATTCTGATCACCTTCAAAAATAAGCTGTACTTATTTAAAGTGTACATTTTGATAAGTTTTGACACACGTATGTCTATGAAGCTTTCACCACATTCAAGATAGTGAACATATCCATCACTCCCCAAAGTTTCCATGTGATCATTCCCTCCCACTCACCTTTCCCCTTTACCCAATCACTGAAGTCACTATAGAAAACATCCAAATGGAATCATGAAGTATATACTCTTTTTTTGTCGGGCTTCTTTCATTTGGCATTATTTTGAGACTCATCCAGTAATGAGGTTATTCATTTTTATTGGAGAGTTGTTTCCATTGTATGCATATACCACAATTTGTTTATCCATTCACCTCTTGGTGGATTTTTAGATTGTTTCCAGGTTTTCACTATTACAAATAAGGCTGCTATGAGCATTCATCCATAAACGGCTGTGTGTGGACACATTTCTTTTACCCTTGGATAAGTACCTAGGAATGAAATGATTGGATTATATGGTAAGTGTAAGTTTACCTTTTTGAGAAAGGGGCAGAATTTTCCAAAGTGGATGTATCATTTTACATTCCTACTAGCAGTGGAAATATACATTTCCACATCCTCACCATTTTGTGTGGTCAGTCTTTTTAATTTTAGGCATTCTAATAGGTATGTAGTAGTATATCCTTATGGATTTATTTTATATTTCCCTAATGACTAATGCTGTTGAGCATCTTTTTTGCCATCTGTATATCTTTTTTGGCGAAGTGTCTGTTTAAATCTTTTGCCTATTTAAAAAAGCTTTCTATTTTGAAATAATTATATAGTAACAGAAAGTTAAAAAAATATATAGAAGGGAGGTTTTGGGTATCATCTTGCATAACTGTAGTATAATATACCAAGACTAGGAAAATGACATTGGTACAGTCTACCAAACTTATTCAGATGTCACACACTCGTGTGTGTGTGTGTGTGTGTGTGTAGTTCTGTGCAATTTTATTATGTGTCGATTCCTGTAACCATCGCCACAGTCATGATACAGAACTGTTCCATTACCAAAAAGTTCCATCTCACTAACCCCTTTATGGTCACATCCACTTCCCTCCCTCCTCCCTGCCCCAATCTCTAATTCCTGGCAACCACTAATCTGTTCTCCATCTCCATAATTTATTTCAAGAAACTGTCATATAAATTGAGTCACATAATATTTAACCTTTTAAGGTTGGCTTTTATCACTCAGTATAATTCCCTGGCGAGCTTTCCAAGTTGGTGCGTATAGTGAGTTTATTCCTTTTAATTACTGAATAATATTCCATGATATGGATGTATTACAATTTTGTTTAACCTTTTGCCCATTGAAGGACATTTGGTTATTTCCAAATGAATAAAGTTGCTATGAACATTTGTGTATAAGTTTTTATGTGAAGAAGTTTATTTCTTTGGTTATAAATTCCCAAAAGTGCAGTTGCCTTCCAACCTCCAATAGGTGAGTTTAGTTCTATAAGAAACTGTCAAACTTTTACATTCCCACCAGCAGTGCATAGATTGCCCAGTTTCTCCGCATCTTAGACTTATTTGATATTATCACTATTTCTTATTTTAGCCATTCTGATGGTGTTTAGTGGTATCACATTATGGTTTTAATTTAATTTCCCTAATGACTAATATTAAGCGTTTTTTAAACCACCTGTATATCAGTTTTAGTTAAGTGTTTGTTCAAGTCTTTACCTCTTTTAAATTTGGATTGTTTTCTTATTGTCGAATTTTGAGAGTTCTTTCCTTTTTTAGACACAAGTCCTTTATCAGATACATGCTTTGCATAGAGTTTCTCTCAATCTATGGCTTGTTTTTTTAGTAACAATGTCTTTTGCAGAAGTTTTTAGTTTTGATGAAGTTTGATTTATCAAATTGCTCTTTCATGGATTGTGCTTTTGATGTTGTATCTAAGAAATCTTTGCCTAAACTTAAGTTCACAAAGATTTTCTCCTCAGTTTTCTTTTGGAGATTTTAAAGTTTTCAGTTTTACATTTAGGTTTATAGTCTGTTTTGAGTTAACTTTTTTGTAAATGGTATAAGGTACGGACCCAAGTACATTGTTTTTACATGTGGATATCCAGTTCTTCCAACTAAGTTTAAAAGGCTATCCTTTCTCAACTGCATTGCCTTTGCACCTTTGTCAAAAACCAGTTGACTATATATGTGAATGTGAGTTTACTTTTGGACTCTGTTCTATTTTGAGCTATGTTTGTCCTTTACTGATACTACAGTATCATGATTACTGTACCTTTATAGTAACTCTTAAAATCAGATAGTGTCACTTTTTCAACTGTGTTCTTTATCAAATTGTTTTGGCTATTCTAAATCCTTGGATTTTTTAAATATAAATTTTAGAATCAGCTTGCCAATTTCTACAAAAAAGCCTACTGGAATTTTGATTAGGATTGTAGTGAATCTGTATACCAGTTTTGGGAGAACTGGTATCTTACCAGTATTGAGTCTTCTATGAATAAAATGTCTCTCTCCATTTACTTTATTATTCTATTATAGATCACTATTATTATTTAATTTCAGCAATATTTTGTAGTTTTCAGTGTACAGGTCTTTTAAACATCCATGTACAAAGTTTTGTATGTGGACATGTTTTCATTTCTCTTGGGTATCTAAGAGTAGAATTGTTGGATCATATGTTAATTCCATGTTTAACTTTTTGAAGAGCTGCCAAACTGTTTTCCACACTAGCTGCAGCATTTTTACATTCCCATTAGCAATGTATGAAAGTTCCAGTTTCTCCACATCCTTGCTAATGCTTGTTATTTTTCATTTTCAGTCTTTCACTGTGGTTTTGATTTGCTTTTCCCTAATGACTAATGATGTTGAGTATCTTTTCATGTGTTTACTGGCTATTTGTATATCTTCTTGGGAGAAATGTGTATTCAAGTCCTAAAAATAGTCCCATTTTAAAATTAGATTGTTTTCTTTTTGTTGTTGAGTTGTAAGATTTCTTATATATTTTGAATACTTTTTTGAGGTTATGCCATCTGCTTGTAATACAGTACATTCTTTTCACATTGTGTGCATTCCAAACTTCTGGTTGATTTTTAAAAATTTGCATACATTAAAGTTCATTTTTTGTGATGTACACTTCTGCAGGTTTTGACAAATGCAGAGTTATGTGTTCTTTACGCCAGTACCATACAGAACAGTTCCATCATTTAAAAAATTCTGCCAGGGGCTCCCTTTGTAGTCACCCATTCCTTGTTCCTTTTGTGTCCGGTTGCTTTGTTTTGGGGGTCTGAGTTGTTCATTGTAGGATGTTTAGCAGCCTCCGGGCCCCTACTTGCTGTATGCCAGCAGTACCCCTCCAGATGTGACAACCAGAAACTCCTCCAGACATTGTCAAATGTTCCCTGAGAGCAAAATTGCCCCCCTAAATTGAGAACCAGTGTTTTAGAGGAAGAAGGAGAGAGAAGACCCTAACGAAGAACTCAGATCTCAGGGAAGCTTTTTAAAGGAAGTGACAGATTGAAGGAAGTAGCCAGTGGAGAGAAGAGGAATGTTGAAGTGATTAAAGAGAAGATAACTGATGGAACTAGGGAATGGAATTTAGATGGAGTGATTAGCTTTATATGGGAGACAGGTCACTTTTTTTTTCCTGAGAAAGGAAGACATGCAAAGGATAAATGTAGATATTTATAGAGCTACATATATTTTTGAGGATGGTATAGGAGATAGTAGCTCTCTGCTTCTTTGTCAAGTGAGATCAAGATCCCTTGCTAAATGGAGTGTCACTACAGTTACTGCCAGAAAAGTAGTATCCTTAAGGGAACCAGCATTAAATTAGAGAGATAAGAATGGAGGGAGTCTCCTGTTAAGAGATTGAGAGCTAACAGGAGTTGGTGGGAGGTGTCATCCTGGTTAATACCTTAATCCCAGGGGGAAAGTGCAGAGTAGTAAGGGATTAAGCGAAGAAACTGTCTAAAAGAGAGTGCTACGTAAATTTGGGAGACATGGAGGGACTATATTATATGACATTTGTTTCTAGAAACCATGGTTCTGGTATGTGTACTCATTGGAAATATGAAGATTAGTATTCACATCACTGTGGTAAAGGACTTACTGAGGCGGTTTATTAGGGGACTACTTTAACATTTTTCAGATTATGCTTTTACTATCTGATAATATGCTGTTAGTTTTTTAAGTAATAAAACTCTGTTGTTTCATTATAGTCAGTATGCATATTATTGAGGCCCAGATTTGTTTCTGTTCTATTAAATGTTATATATAATAAACCTAACATTTATTTGATGTTTATTCCAAATATGATGCTAGGTGTTGATACAGATTATGTAGAATCCTCACAACCTTTCAGTGTAGATACAAGGTTATTGAAACTCAGATTAATTAACTTGATGAACGTAAGGCAGCTAGTAAGTGTTGTTTTTGACTCCAGAGTCAGTGTTCTCCTAGGAAGTATTGTATTTGACTCCAAAGTCAGTGTTTTTCTCCACTCGATTTTTCTCCTTTGATCCCCCCACCACTTGTATTATTCCACACTACCTTCTGAATATGACGTGTAATCTAATTTTTGTATAGTGTGATGTGACTGTATTCTGTGTTTGTGTTAGAATCATAATTAGACCACTTTGTTATTTTCTCTGCTTTTACCCTTTTTTCCCAGCTTCCCATGGCCGTTCTGAATTTTGTCTTCTATATTACCTGCCATTATATATAATTAATACAAATACAATATTTGGAAACATAAATATATGTTTGATATCCTTATATTGTTTATTCATAAGTAACTTGAAAAGGACAGGTTCTAAATGCTGATATCTATGCTTCACTTTTTTCAAAACAACAATTTACCTACCTAATTGTTACTGCAATTTCTTGCCCTGTTGGTGAGAATGTCACATAGGATGGACTCAAAGGCTTATTATAGTCTAGGTATATTTTCTCCTAATTGTTTTCTCCTTGTAGACCACTCTAATGGCTATCTAGGAGAAAATGAAGTTTTCTGGCATAGTTTTGGTTTTATAAAAGCATACTAGTACATATTCTATGTTCTCTTAGTTGACTATAAATTGACCCTTTTAATTTTTTTCCTACATGTGGTGATTGCAGCACCATTTCTGTGCTATTGACTTTGTCCCTACAATCACACATAGTGCAAAGTGCTATAAATGGCTGCCAAATGATTCTACTGTCTTTTTTTTTGTTGCTGTGAGAATTCCTTTGATCAACTAACTGTTCATTGTTATTATTTTTCAGCAATGATAAAACCTAAAAATAGTGGAATCCTTTGCTTTCTAAAACTCTTCTCAGGAAGTATTTCCCTTTTGCTTTGGTGGGCTATAGTGGAATTGAGTACCTGTGTGAAATTCTACATTCATTCCAGCACACTGCTTCTTAATACGTTCTTGAATAACGTAGATTCCCTTTGCTTAATGAACTTGGGGTATAAATTAGTTCACTTTCTTTTGCTTCATTGTTGCATTATTTTTTCCAACTCTAGCTGTGTTAATATAATCTAATTTTCAACATTTTCTTTTTTAAAATTACTCATTATTTTATTCTAATTTCCTTTATAATGTTCTAATTTTCATTTCCAGGTTTCTGAATCGTTTTGAATTTAGCCAAGCTTGTTAACTTTCATTTTTCTTGCAAAATTCTATCTCTTTTTTTCGTTATTACAAGTATTTTTGAAGTTATACATGCCCTGTTTAAAGAATCAAATTGTTCATTAAAACTTATTCTGGAACGAGTAGTTCCTTGACTCTGCCTCTACCTCACTTTCCTTTTTCCCCTGCTAGAGGCATTCATTCTTTTAGCAGTTTCTTTTGGTATTTACTTTCAAATTTCTAGATAAAATGCTCATACTGCTGTTTCTTGATTTTTCAGTTTTTGCCACGATCTGTTGACTTCCATTGTAGAAAATGAAGTTTAGCGCATTGGTCACTCCCAGTTACACACGGGCACATTTCTCATTCCCCAATATGGTTATATCATAATTTTGGTTAGATTAATATTGCTTATACTGGGGGTCCCAAAAAAATGTGTACAAGTGTACACTGCTTGACGCTGCTCAAGCAGTAGTTTGCCGTAATCAGAAGTGCCTGGACGCTGATGGTAACCACTTTGAGCACCTCTTGTCATTGCAGAAGTCAAACATGACTTGTATTCATCTTTTGTTATCAGTATATGTTATTACAATTTTAATAGTTTTTTTCTTTCTTAAAATGTGTATACATTTTTTTAGCACCCTCTGTATTATTATGACTATATATTGTGCTATTCATAGCTAAGTCATATAGTAGTACCGCCTTGTACAATTTGTTGTTGTTTCTAGAGTTAATGATTGTTGTTGTTAGTGTTCTATGTACTTACGATGATTCATTCCTAAATCTCCAGGAGCCTAAATTTCATCTCAACACTTTCAAACACATAAAGTTAGTCTGTCAGTTTTATTTTCTTACAGACTTCTCTCAGAGCCTTCTAAATTTCTGTAATCTGGATTAGGTTTGTACATCTGTCATTGTGAGATCTGCCTTCACTATCATTTTGAGGAATCCCGTTGCCTTTCTATTGTGTTGAATCATCTCTTTCTTGGATACATGTCCTCCTTTTGCTTGATTACTTTACACTCATTTTGGTGGAGTAATTCCTCTAGTAGCTGAAGGTAATGGGAGGTAAATTTTTGAGACCATACATATTTAAAAATGTCTTTATTCTTCCCTCACACTCAGTTATGCCTGGTGTAGAATTCTAGATTAGATACAAATTTTTCTCAGATTTTTGAAAGTATTGCTCTCCAGTTTCTTCTGGCTTCCAGTTTTGCTCGAGAAGTCTGGTAACATTCTAATTATCTGTTCTTCATGGGTAAACTGTTCCTTTCCTCCCAAGCTTTTAGGTTCTTCTCTGTCCTTTATGTTCTGAAGTTTCATGATGTGTGTTAGTATGGGGTATCTGTTTTCATCCATTGTGCTGGATCCTTAGTGATCTTTTATTTCTTTCTCTTCATTTTCTATTCTCTTCTTCTGGAACTTGACATTTCAACTGTGGGACTCCTGGACAAATTCTAGTATTCTCTCCCACTTCCTATTTGTCTCTTTGCTTAACTCTGGAAAATTTCTTCAACTTGATCTTTCAATTTTTCCTTTGAGCCTTCCATTTGTTATTTTTAATTTCTAGGGTCTCATATTTTATCTTTTTTAATAAGCATATGTTCTTGTTTCAGTGTTACAATATCTTTTTTCTCTGAGGTTGTTGAGAATAGGCTTTGTTTTTATTTTTGAGGTTTCCATCTTACTGCAGAGTCTTTTTCTTCCATTTTTCTTTTTGCCTCTGTCTTTAATGTTGAAGCTTTCTTAGATGTTTGATGAGCTTTGGTTCTCTGCTTATTTTTTTTAAATGGGGCACCAAAACCTTAATGCCAGTTCTGTGATCACAAGTGACATTTGCTAACTACAGCCCTCATTATAGGAGTTTTACCAGGTTACCTGTGATGTCATTAACTGTATGTCTTTTTTCTTAGGTTAGTCAGATTCCCAAGAGGAGAATTCTCCAGTCTATTACCTGCAAGGGAGGGAAAAGTGTTAGGGGTTTCGATATACAAGTTTTAGAGAGACTTTTATTCACCATTGTTTTGAGTGTGGCTCTCAGTTGTTGCTCTTCTGTTTTACCTCTTCAGAAAATCTTCAGTCTAGTAGTGCCTAGAGGAACATTCATCCAATAGTGAGTGAGGAGGTATGGGAAATTGGGAGGATTAGTGACTCATTAAACAAGCTTTATGCTCGTCTTGTTTTCAGCTTTGTCTTCACCTCCACTTCCAAAGGTACCTGGTAGTGCATTTCCTGAGTGTTTCCAGTTCTTGATTGGAAATCAGTCTTCTTTTCACTGCTGGCTTAAGTTTTAGCTTTTTCAGGTGTTAAATTAGTTACCACGCATACTGCATTCCAGCTTCTAAAAGTGTTTTTGCCATGGTTTCATCTCCTGTTCTTTTTCTTTTTATGAACTTAGACCCTTAAAATAAATCAATCCTTTTACTAGTGGAGTTTCGCATGGGAAGGGGCAAATGTATGTCTTCAGTCCACTGTCTAGAAGTTCTTTCAATTTGTTTTTGTTTTTTATTGAGGTGAAAATTACATAACATACAATTAACTATTTAAAGGTATACATTAAGTGGTATTTAATGTATTTACAATGTTGTGCAACCACAAGCTCTCTCTAGTTTCAAAACTTTTTCATCATCCCTTAAAAACACCCCACAACCATTAAGTAATTTCTCCCCATTTCCTCTTCCCTCCATCCTCTGATAACCTCTAATCTTTCTTTTTTTTCTTTTTTCCCCTTCTTCTGCCTCTCCGGCCCCCTCCGGTTCAGGCCGTTGTTTCTCAGTCTAGTTGTGTAGGACACAGCTCCCTGGCCCTGCTGGTATTAGGAGCCTTGCCCCCAGCCCCCCAGTCAGTCGGTTGTCTGTCGGCTGCTCACAGCAGCTCATGGTAGCCCCGTGGCAGCCCACAGCAGCTCCCGCCAACCTCCCGCTGCTCAGGGCCGCCCAGCTCCAGGGAGAGCTGTTGTTCACAATCTTAGCTGTAGAGGGCGCAGCTTTCTGGCCCATGTGGGAATTGAACCGGCCACCTGGGCATTAGGAGCATGGCGTTCTAACCACCTGAGCCACTGGGCCAACCCTAATCTGCTTTCTATGTCTATAATTTTGACTATTTTAGATATATCATATAAATGGCATCATACAATATGTGACTTTTTCTGTTTGGCTTCTTTCTCTTAGCATGTTTTCCAGGTTCGTCCAGGTTGTAGCATCTGTCAATATTTTGCTCCTTTTTGTGGATGAATAATATTTCATTGTATGTATGCACCATAATTTACTTCCCCATTCATCCACTGATGGACATTTGGATTGTTTCTACCTTTTAGCTATTATGAATAATGTTGCTATAAACATTT
Source organism: Rhinolophus sinicus (assembly GCF_057876585.1). Taxonomy (NCBI): domain Eukaryota; kingdom Metazoa; phylum Chordata; class Mammalia; order Chiroptera; family Rhinolophidae; genus Rhinolophus; species Rhinolophus sinicus. Next base: position 65,092,077 of record NC_142508.1, on the reverse strand, counting down.
GTGTACAATTTTCTGTGAAGACGTATGTTTGTATTCTGTCTATACCTAGAGATGGAATTGCTGGGTCCTATGGTAATTCTGTGTCTAACTTTTTGAGGCACTGTCGAACTGTTTTCCATAGTGGCTGCACCATTTTACTTTGCCACTGCTAGTGTACGAGGGTTGCTCTTTCTCCACATCCTTACCAACACTTGCTATTGTGTGTGTGTGTGTGTGTGAATTAAAGCCATCCTAGTAGGTGTGAAGTGGTTATCTTTGTGGTTTTGATTTGCATTTCCTTAATGACCAGTGATTTTGAACATTATCTCATATGCTTCCTGGCAATTTATTTATGTTCTTTGGCGAATGTCTATGTAAGTCCTTTGCCCATTTTTTAAATTGGGTTGTCTTTTTGTTGTTAAGTTGTAAGAGTTCTTTATATATTCTGGATACTGCATCCTTATCAGATACATGATTTGCAAATATTTTCTCCCATTCACTTTCTTGAATAGTACCTTTCAATTCACAAAAGTTTTTCATTTTTATGAAGTCATTTTCATCCAGTTTTTCTTTCATTGCTCATGCTTTTAGTATCAAATCTAAGAATCCCATTGCCAAATCTGAGGCCATGAAGGTATGTGACTTTCATAGGTATATGACCTATGTTTTCTTCTAAGAGTTTTATGTTTTTAGCTTTTATATTTAGGATATCGGTCCATTTTGAGTTAATATTTTTTCTTTTTTTAATATTTTTTAAAAAATAAAATTACATAGATTTCAGGTGTACAATTCTGTATTACATCATCTATAAATCCCATTGTGTATTCACTACCCAGAGTCAGTTCTCCTTCCATCACCATATATTTGAATTCTTTTTCTTCTTTTTTTCCCCATCAGCTCCAAGTCGTTGTCCTTCAATCTAGTTGCGGAGGGCGCAGCTCAGCTACAAGTCCAGTAGCTGTTTTCAATCTTAGTTGCAGGGGGCACAGCCCACCACCCCATGCCAGAATTGAACCGGCAACCTTGTTGTTAAGAGCCCGTGCTCTAACCGACTGAGCCATCTGGCTGTCACTTGAGTTAATTTTTATATCTGGTGTGAGGTGGGGTTCAACTTCATTCTTTTGTATGAGGTTATCCAGTTGTCACAGCATTTTTTGTGGAAGGGATTATTCTTTCCCCATTGAATCATCTTAGCACTGTTGTCAAAAATCAGTTGGTCATAGGTGTTTTGGGTTTATTTCTGGACTCTCAGTTCTGTTCCATTAGTGTACATATCTATCCTTATGTCAGTACCGCACTGTTTTGATTACTGTTGCTTTGTAGTAAGTTTTAAATCGTGAAGTGCGAGTTGTCCTGCTTTGTTGTTTTCAATGTTATGTTGGCTGTTCCAAGCCCCTTTCAGTTCCATAAAATTTGAGAATTGGTCTTCCCATTTCTGCAGAAAAAGACATTGAAATTTTAGTAGAGATTGCATTGACTCTGTAGATTACTTTGTGGAGTGTTGCAGTGTTAACAATATTGACTTCCAATCCATGAACAGGGGAAATCTTATTAGGTCTGTGCAAAAGTAATTGCGGTTCTTGCAATTATTTTCAACCTTTTAAAATGCAGTTACTTTTGCACCAACCAAATACCATTTTTTTAGGTCTTCTTTAATTTATTTCAGCAATATTTTACAGTTTTTGGTGTACAAGGTTTTTTTGTTTGTTTGTTTTTACTTCCTTGGTTAAATTTATTCCTAAGTATTGTATTCTTTTGGAGGCTATTGTGAATAGAATTGTTTTCTTTATTTCCTTTTTGGATTGTTCATTGCTGGTGTGTAGAAGCACAACTGAATTTTATGTGTTGCTCTTCTACCCTGCAACTTTCCTGAATTCATTGATCAGCTGTGGTTGTGTTTTGTGGATTCTGACATTTTCTATATATAGAATCTTGTATCTGCAAATAGAGATAGTTTTATTTCTTCCTTAACAATTTAGGTGCTGTTTGTTTGTTTATTGTATTGCCTAATTGCTCTAGTTAGGACTTTGCAGTACAGAGTTGAATAGCAGCGATGAAAGCAGGCATCTTTGTCTTGTTCTTGATCTTAGAGGGGAAAGCTTTCAGTTTTTCATCAGTAAGTGTGATGTTCATTGTGGGTTTTTTTGTAAATGCCTTTGATCATTTTAAGAAAGTTCCCTTCTATTCCTTGTTTGCTGAGTTTCTTTTTTTTTTTTTTTTAAATCATGAAAGGGTGTTGAGTTCTGTCAGATATTTTTTCTGTGTCAATTCAGATGATCATATATATTTTTTCTTTCATTCTGGTAATTAATTTTCATATGTTGAACCATCCTTGCATTCCTGGGATAAATTCAATTTGGTCTTTTTAATGTGCTGTTGTATTTGGTTTGCTAGCATTTTGTTGAGGATTTTTGTGTCTATATTCATAAGGGATATTAGTCTGTGATTTTCTTGTGTAATCTTTGTCTTGCTTTGGTAACGGTAATAGTGGCCTCATAGAATGTGTTAGGAAGTGTTGCTTACTCTTCAATTTTTTGGGAGAATTTGAGAAGAATTGCTGTTAATTCTTCTCTAAATGTAGAATTCACCAGTGAAGCCGATCTTTCCTGGACTTATTTTGTTGGGCGATGTTTTGGCTACTGATTCAATCTCTTTACTTTGTATAGGTCTGTTAAGATTTTCTGTTTCTTGAGTCAGTTTTGGCAATTTATGTTTTTATAAGAATGCCCCTTTCTTCTAGATTGTCTAATTTGGTAGTGTACAAGTGATGGTATTCTTATTATGATAGTATTCTCATAACATTTTTATCAATATCAATTATAACACATCCTAACAGAGTCCACTTACATTGTACTAAACTTGTTTTCTCACTTCTTTGAAAATATTCATGGCTGAAGTTGTTCATGCAGACTATTCATAGAGGCTAATTTTTCAGTCTCTTTAAAGTCTGCATTGACTCTTCAAATAAATAATAATTGAGCAGAATGGGTAACATCTGGTTACACACCAGGAGCCAAGGAAAACCACTTGCCTTGTTTTGTAATTGCCTATTGACGTTGCTACCAATGTCCTCAGTTTTTCAACCACCCATTGTTGCTGCAAGGCTAAGTCTTATATAAATTTATTTTCTGTGAACAAGTTTCTTCAGTTGCTGCAATCAAACACTATTTAAATAAATCACCATTAGTAAATGGCTTTCTTTGATTGCCTAACCTATGAACCATTCAGAAACTTTCTATGGTAGCAGCCTTTTCTTTCTTTCTTTTTGAAGAAATCCTATTGTGATGAGGTATTCTGCTTTTTCTAATTTTTTCTGTGAGTTGGGAGTATTGTGATGAGTGTTTACTGTGGTAATGCTGATATATAAGGTATTCTTATAGCATAGCCATGCCATTGCACAATAAATAATGCTTTGCCATCTAATTTGATAATAAAATAAGCCACACTCCATTGTGCCTTAAAAGCGTGACATTCAGTTAGAAGTCCACTTTTCTCTTTCCTGTTTTGAATAAGAGGTATACACTAGTAAGTTAAAAAAAATGTTGCAATACCTTGATTGCACTCAGAATGCTGTCAGGTTAGAACTGTGTCACTGCAATTTGTTAGTGTACCAAGTAGCAGTGGGAAGCAGTATCTCTCACAGCTACTCAGCTCTACACTTCTGTGAAAATAACCATAGACTGTACATAAACAAATGAACACGGCTATGTGCCAATAAAACTTTATTTGTGGACACCAGAATTTGAACTTCTTATCATTTTGTGTCATGGAACAGTATTGTTTTGATCTTTTTTTCAGCTGTTTGAACCATTGTTCGCTGTGCGAAACAGGTGGTAAGCCAGGTTTGGTCCATGGGCTCTACTTGGCTATTCCTGCTTTATAGTGTAAATAAAGACATTTCCAGGCAACCCGTTGTTCAGATTACTGCATACTTGCATGGGGACCCCTGGTGGCTGAAGGAACACAGAGCAAATAATTCTTGAGATGGTCAAATTTCTGAAGCACCATGAATTTGAGATTTCTAAAGCTGGAAATCTGGATCTAGGACTGTTTATCCTAGTGAGACTGTAGTAGCCACTAATACCATTTCCAGAGGTTGAGTGTTGGTGACACTTGGGGAAAAGATAAAAAAGCAGCACTCTCCCAGATTTTGTATTAAGATCTCTGCAATGCTTTAAGACATCATTCTACTATAGAATATGTTTGCTTTATCTACAGTTTATTTGTGGGAAGGGTGTAGATTTCAGCATCAATCAAACACTAAAATGGCATTAGCACAGTAATTGTATCTGAATGAAACTATAGTCTTCCAAGGGTGACTTTCCTTCCCCCCCCCCACTTTTTCTTTGCTCAGTGTGTTGAGTTTTAATAAGTTAATAATTTTGCTACTTTATCAAATGCATTCTTAAGTAAAACTTTTTATTTTCCAACTACGAGTGTATAGCGGTGAAGAATTCAGTGACCACTAGTACGGTTGGGCACTGCTGTACTGCTTTGAACTGAGGTGCCAGCATTTTGTTTATGTTTTTTAGATTGTGATAAAATATACATAACATAAAATTTACCATCTTAACCATTTTAAGTGTACAGTGTAGTGGCATTAAGTACAGTCTCATTGTGCAGCTATAGCGGTGAGTTTTTTGTAGTCTACCATTTTCAATTCTTATTTTGTGAGTGGGATCCAGGAAATGAAACCACTTGCTCTGGCCAATCCCAGATTTATTGTCATATTTGTGAAATAATTAACCTGGACTAAATTTATAACATTTTTTAAGGAAAATTTTAATTTGTAAAGAAGTAATACAATTAGATGGAATTCTTAAAAAACAAGTTGTTCTGGATCATTCTAAGATACTATACTCTTTGGACTGTTTGCCTGTTTTTTCCTGTCTCTTTCCATTTCTTTGCAACCATCCAATATATGGATGAGATGAGTGTGTGGATCTACACTCACTCCCTAGTCATCTCTTCTGGTCTTATGGCTTAAAATATTCTCTATACATTAATGACTTCCAAATTTACATATCCTACCTGAGACTTTATATACAGCTATCTACTTGGTATCTCTACTTGAAAAGCATATTAGCGGGGTGGCCGGTTAGCTCAGTTGATTAGAGCGTGGTGCTGATAACACCAAGGTTGCCTGTTCGATCCCTGCAAAGGCTACTGTGAGGTGCGCCCTCCTTAAAAAAAAAAAGAAAAGAAAAGTGTATTAGCATCTCACATTTAATATGTTCAAAGTAGAATTTTTGATTTCATATCTCCGGACTCTTTCTCACTTTCTTCTTCGTTTCAATAATTAGAAACACTGTTCTTTTAATAGTTCAGGCCCAAACCCTTGGTGTCATCCTTGACTTCCCTTTCTCACATCCAGTCCATCAGCGAGTTGTCACCTACCTTAAAAAAAAAGCTCACTGCTTACTGCTGCTCTCCTTTTACAAACCACCACCACCCATGTGCTGTGCTCCATTATTTTGTATCTGGATTATTACAGTAGTCTTTTAAATATATCAGATTATGTATATTAGATCACAACAATCCTTTGCTTAGAACCCGCCAGTGGGTTCTCATCTTGTAATACAAACCAGGCAGTCATTCTACTAGTTTATGAGGCTTTACTTGACTAGCCATTCTCCACCCCCATCCCCATCATTTTAACCTCCTCAGTTCTATCCCCACTAGCCTTTTGGCTTTTTCTCATAAACTCCAAATATAATCCATCTTTAGGCCTTTGCACTCAACAATCTTTCCTCTCCCAGCAGTGTTCTTCCCCTAGATTCTTATAGCTCAGTTCCTTATATCCTCTTTGCTATCTCCTCAGATGTCAGAGAAAGAACCCTGTCCAGACCTCCCTATCTAAATTAATTTCCTCTCATCCTCTCACTCTGTTCTCCTTACTCTATTTTATTTTTCCTCATAACAAACATCATCACCTGCCATATGTTACTAGAATGTAAGTTCTGTGAGGATGAGGAATTTGTTTTGTATACTACTGTGTTTTCAGTGTCTAGAACTTTCCTACTATATAGTAGTGGCTACTCAAAAATATTTGTTAGGGGCGGCCAGTTAGCTCAGTTGGTTAGAGCGCAGTTGGTTAGAGCGCGGTGCTCTTAACAACAAGGTTGCCGGTTCCATCCCCCGATGGACCACTGTGAGCTGCGCCCTCCACAACTAGACTGAAACAACTACTTGACTTGGAACTGATGGGTCCTGGAAAACCACACTTAAAAAAAAACCATATGTGTGTGTGTGTGTGTGTGTGTGTGTGTGTGTGTATAATTTGTTAAATGATCACATTGCTTCTGGTTTAGGATAAAATACATATGTATGGTTGAAAAGTGAACAGCACAAAGTACCCCCAAAAATGGGAATATAGAAAGAAACTGATTTCTTCATGACCTTGTTGAACTGATGAAGTAACCAATTCTGGAGGTGTCCTACCTTTGGGCCTCTTGTTCCATTGGATAGTAAGTACCCTCCCTCCCTTTGTAGCTACTTTGAGTTGGGTTTTCTGTTCTTTGCAGCCTAGAAACATCATATTTCATACAGAGCCATTTTTTACTCCTAAATTAGGCTAAACTTAAAAATAACATCCTGGCTGGAAAGACTGAAGTGAAACTGATACTCATGTTGTTCCAATGTTACAAATTAAAACAAGTCTTTTGAAACAAATGTCTGTATAGTAAGAGTGCTAAAAATGTGTGTGCCCCATGATTTAGTGACCCCACCCTTAGGAATTTGCCCTTGGAGGCTAATTCAAGGGAAGACTAAAAGCTATGGGTATAGAGATGGTCAATGCTACATTATTTATAAAAGTAAAAGGTAGGAAATAGCTATGATAATTGACTCTTGACATTTTACATGGCCTTGAAAATTGTTTAGAAACTTTTTATAAAGCTCAATAAAATATAAAAACATTGAAAGACAAAGTTGTATGTTATACAGGCAAAACAAATCTAGGCTGTTAGAAGTCAGTATAGTGTTGTTCTTCATGGAGAGGTAATGACTTGGAAGAGAGCCAAAGGGGGGCTTTTGAGATCTTCATGTTCGTTTTTTCTTTTTTTAAGGGTGCTGTAACAGGGCATGTTTGTTGTGAAAATTTATCAAACTACATGCTTATGATATGTACACGTTTATACTTCAATAAAAGATTAGAAAAAAACCCCAAAGCAATGTTATAATCACAACTGTATAAAAATATATACTCATTTAGACTAAGACATATGAAAATGTTAACTGTTAGGTGGTAGCCTTTGTTTACAATTTTCTTTAATGATTTTATTAGTCAGATAAGAAACACTTTTTAAATTAAAAAAATTTTTTAAATTGTGATAAAATATACATAATACTGTGTTCTCTATATAACAGCTTTATTGACAAATAATTCACATACCATACACTTCATCCATTTAAACTCTACAACTCAGTGGTGTGTAGTATATTCATGGAATAGTGCAACCATTATCAAAATGAGTGTTAGAACATTTTTGTCACTCCAAAAAGAAACCCAATATCCATTAGCAATGACTGCCTATCTTCCCCAAAACCTCTTCTTTTGATTTTTTAGTAGCTTTTTACCCCCAGTCAAATATGGGTTTTCTACTTTGGAGCTTTAACTTCCTATTTCTCTTGATTTTCAGTAAGTGGAGTCACGGAGTAGAGTGGTATACTTTAAAGGCATTTCAATTTATTAGGATATATTTCAGTTAAAAAAAATAAAATATGGGCCGGCCGGGTTGCTCAGGCGGTTGGAGGTCTATGCTCCTAGCTCTGAAGGCTGCTGGTTCGATTCCCGCATGGGCCGGTGGGCTCTCAGCCGCAAGGTTGTTAGTTCAACTCCTCGAGTCCCGCAGGGGATGGTGGGCAGCACCCCTTGCGGCTGGTAGCGGCGACTAGACCTGGAGCTCCACAACTAAGACTGAAAGGACAACAATTTGAAGCTGAATGGCACCCTCCACGGCTGGGACTGAGGGGACAACAACTTGACTTGGGAGGGGTCCTGGAATTACACACTGTTCCCCAGTAAAGTCCTGTTCCCCTTCCCCAATTAAAAAAAATCTTTAAAAAATAAATTAAAAAATAAAAAATAAAATAAAATAAAATATAACACACATACCCCTCTTAAAGTTTAAAAAGGGTAAGACAAAGTAATTGACATGTATTGAGGCCTTGCTAACTATTATTTATTTTGTTGTGTTGCTTGTCTTAAAAATGGTCCTGTCTGTTTCAGGTGATACTCGACTCACATCCGGCCAGTTTTATAGAAGGAAACTGCCTCAGGAAACTGAGGTTCAAGCAGGTTAAACAACTTGTCCAATTTACACAGCTATGGAATGGCAGAGCCAAGGTTTAAACCTAGGGGATTTTGTTTTGCTGTTTAAAAATTCTTTGCTGAATATGTTCACTAACCACAGAACGCAACAGCAAGAGTCTAAAGATGTGTGTTTTAGGGGGCTGGCCCAGTGGATGAGGTGATTGGAGCGCCGTCCTCCTAAAGCCGAGGTCGCCAGGTCCGTGTGGGCTGCTGTAACTTACACAACCAGACTGAGAAACAGAGGCTTGAACTGGGGGGGGCGGGGGGGGGCGTGTGTTTTTTCTGGGGTACTAATGTAGTGAAACAAGGTAATCTTGAGTACTGTTGAGAACAGGCTAAAGGTTTGTGCTTCTCTCTGTTGTAGCTATGAACAATTTTGTCTTTGGTTTTCCCAATGATTTGGCAGAACTTGTTTAGTATTAAATACTCCGGCAAGGAGTACATTTAAAAGTTCTGTCCTTATGAGGATTACTTTAACCATCATAAGTTAAAGCCCCAATGGATTCTTTTCTAGTTGAGGTAAATCATCCAGTGGCATCGCGGGGCTTTCATAACATGGTCTGCTATGACCAAAGATAGGAATTCTTGATGATGTGACTGTGCAGGAAAAAGCTGTTACTGTTAATCATAAAAATTTCCTTAACAAAAAGAAAAGTTCTAAATTTTACTGCAAGGAAACTAAAGCCTTGGAGAAATTAAATGATATGACTAAGAGCTCACAGTTAATGGCAGGGGTAGACTAGAGTCTCGGTCTCGTGAGTTGAGTCTATAATCTCTTTCATTAATAAACTTAGCGTGTATACTTAAACTAAAAATCTTTCAAAGACTTTTGCTCACTTTTAACTTACAGACCCCAGATGAGGCTGAATTTGTATGATTATATCATTCTATAATTCTCTGAATGCTTTTTAGAACTATGGATATGATTATTTCAATAAAAGCACTTACTGTTTTCAGATAATGTTTTCTGTTTCTTATTTTAGAAAATGTGGAAATAAAAAGAGAAAAAATTACATACATAATTACATATATGTGTAATAATTGCGTGTATCTGCAGCAATAACCAGATAAATTTTGTAAAAAACATACCACTCTTTAGTGGAGCTAATGATGGACCTTTTATGTCCCACTTTTTTCTTTCAAGATTATTATTATTTACTTTTTCATCTAGTAATTTATACATTTAATTTTCTAATTTCTTGTTTGTTGATTTTTTTTTGACCCACCCCCCCAGATCTTGAGCCAGATGATTGTGCATCCATTTACATCTTTAATGTAGATCCACCTCCATCTACTTTAAACTCACCACTTTGCTTACCACATCATGGATTACCGTCTCACTCTTCTGTTTTGTCACCATCGTTTCAACTACAAGGTCACAAAAACTATGAAGGAACTTCTGAGATTCCAGAATCTAAATACAGCCCATTAGGTGGTCCCAAACCCTTTGAATGCCCAAGTATTCAAATTACATCCATCTCTCCTAACTGTCATCAAGAAATAGATGCTCATGAAGATGACCTACATATAAATGATCCAGAAAGGGAATATTTGGAAAGGCCTTCTAGAGATCATCTCTATCTTCCTCTTGAGCCGTCTTACCGGGAGTCTTCCCTTAGTCCTAGTCCTGCCAGCAGCATCTCTTCTAGGAGCTGGTTCTCAGATGCATCTTCTTGTGAATCTCTTTCACATATTTATGATGATGTGGATTCAGAATTGAATGAAGCTGCTGCCCGATTTACTCTTGGATCCCCTCTAACTTCTCCTGGTGGCTCTCCAGGAGGCTGCCCTGGAGAAGAGTCCTGGCATCAACAGTATGGACTTGGACACTCCTTGTCACCCAGGCAATCTCCTTGCCACTCTCCTAGATCTAGTGTCACTGATGAGAACTGGCTGAGCCCCAGGCCAGCCTCAGGACCCTCATCGAGGCCTACTTCCCCCTGTGGGAAACGGCGGCACTCTAGTGCTGAGGTTTGTTATGCTGGGTCCCTTTCACCCCATCACTCACCTGTTCCTTCTCCTGGTCACTCCCCCAGGGGAAGTGTAACAGAAGATACATGGCTCAATGCTTCTGTCCAGGGTGGATCAGGCCTTGGCCCTGCACTTTTTCCATTTCAGTACTATGTCGAGACTGATATCCCTTTGAAAACAAGGAAGACTTCTGAGGATCAAGCTACTGTCCTACCAGGAAAATTAGAGCTCTGTTCAGACGACCAAGGGAGTTTATCACCATCCCGGGAGACTTCAATAGATGATGGCCTTGGAGCTCAGTATTCTTTAAAGAAAGATTCATCTGGTGACCAATTTCTTTCAGTTCCTTCACCCTTTACCTGGAGCAAACCCAAGCCTGGCCACACCCCTATATTTCGGTGAGTTGATGAAATGGCTGCCAGTAATTTTTCGTGCTTATGGGTTATTGGTGGCGTGTAACAACTACATTATGTATGTAGAATGGTTTGACCATTTTTTCTCCTCCTCTATTTTTTTTTCAGTTTCTTCCAGACAACTTAAAGTCTACATTTGTTTTCCTGTGAGTCCTAAACGTATCTTTAGATAGGAAGTTCTGCTTTGAAAAGTGTATAGATAATGAATTGTAGATAACAAATTACATTTAAGAATCCCTAGAAGGAATATCATTATTTTAAAAAAGCTTCTTGTAAAAGATGGATTATAGTATGAATTAAATTGTTAATAAAACTAATTGGGAATAAGCTTTTTATAGTTTTAAGAGTTCAGGATATAAATGAAATTTACCTTTTCATATTTGTGGCGAGTTTTTTTTGTAATTTTTTGTGTTTATAAGTTTGTGATTTTTTTTTTATTGTTGTAGAGGGATTTTTAAATTTTTCTATTGTGTCTTTTATGGCTTTTGAGTTTTGTGTTACATTTGAAAGCCTTATCCCACTCTAAAATAATTTTTAAAAATAAATGAAAGTCTAACTTTCCCATGTTTCTAATAAGGTTTTTTATATATTATTTTTATAATACGTGTAACATAATATATAGTATTTGTATTTATAGTATAGATATTTATAGTGATATATATATATATATATATAAAATATGTATTTGTAAAATGTATGTGTATTTGAGTCTTGAGTCCAGCTAAGGACTGGAGTGAAGAATACTGTAATGACTTTATTTTCCAAATGGCTTATCAGTCATCACAATACTATTTATAGACTCAATCTAGTCTATAATTGATTAGAAAAGACTACTTTTATCATGTATTAAATCCCCACATGGAGTTGGGTCTGTTTACTTTTTCTTTGGTATGAATGTTTATTTACGGATCCAGATCTTTAGAAAAATACAATGTGGAATTATAGTATTGAAGATAACTTTGAGCCTATCACTCTGCTTCTGAAAATAATCTTTTTAGGGGTTTGCTTAAGTCTGCAGAACAAGTTCAGAAACTAGCTGAGAACTGATGAAGTTGAGTTGTTTCAGACTAATAAAAATTAATGCCATTGAGTATCACAGTAGCTAGTAAAGCTAGGATGAGAACATTCAAGGAATCAGTGAAATTATTTAGAAATTTACGATAGGAATGATAGCATTTTGGAAAGTGAAAGAGATCTTAAAACTCCCATTTCATCAATCATTAAGAAAATACTACTTTTTAGTATAAATCATTCTAGCTTTGGGTCCATTAATATTTGACCTATAAACATATAAGTAGTTTCTTTTCTAATTCCATATTTTCAATCTTAATATATCTAAATGAACCTGTAGCTCTTTAAACCATTTAAATTATTTATTGATCACTTAACATTTACCTGTAAAATTAGCATTTAGAGATGCTGCAGTGATAGTCCTTATGTTTTTTCAGCCAAGTATGTACTGAAATCAAAATTTTACCTCAAATTGCAATATATTACTAACTATAAGCATCATTTCAGAGAGACAGGGGAAAGAGCTACAGGGAGGAACCGGGATATGGGGGAGCAACATGTACAATAGACTAACTTCTATCGTCTCACACCATGGAGGAAGACATATATGCTGAGACACAGGTGTTTAGATCCTTGGAGAGATACTGGTGTATATACACAGAGATGTGCGTCTTTGCTTTAAAAAATCAAATTATTTCGATTGTTTTTGCAATTATGTACACATAGTTGAGAAACAGTTACACTTTTACAAATGTTGGAATTTATCCTTTCTTAAAAAATACAGAACACCAAAAAGTCAATAAATGGATTTTATTCTTCAGGTTATAGAATTATTTCTTAAGCACCCACCATATACAGTGTTATAACTTATTAAGTCAAGTTTTGTTTTGGAATGATTTGTTTCCAAGATCACAGGAAGAAGTGTTGGTGCTGGCAAAGAAGTGATTTGGATCACTGCTTGGCAATACTAGCATGGTGAATTCGTCTTTGTGTGTTTTGTTTATAGCACATCTTCATTACCTCCACTAGACTGGCCTTTACCAACTCATTTTGGACAATGTGAACTGAAAATAGAAGTGCAACCTAAAACTCATCATCGAGCCCATTATGAAACTGAAGGTAGCCGAGGAGCAGTAAAAGCATCTACCGGGGGACATCCTGTTGTGAAGGTATGAGATTTTGGGGGCGTGTTTTGCAGATACCAATCTGTTAATGATGGAGTCTGTTCGGTTAGGTACTACTGAGTCCATATAGAGAAAATTCAAAACTAGAAAGCCTCTGTTGAGGTTTTGTATCCTGTTGATAAGACAGCACTTCCATATTGAGTTATTTTTGCTAGGCTAAAAGATATTCTTCCTGGACTGACTGCAGCTGGGGAAGCTCTGGGGAAAGAGTATAGTGGTCAAACAGTTGTTTTCTGATTAAAAATAAAAATGGCTGTATTATGTTTCTAAATATGATATATGCTTGTTTAAAATCTAAGTAATACAGAAAAGTAGAAAAAAATAAAGCAATAAATCACCCCAAATCTAAACCACTCAGAAACAAGCAATTGTTAACATTTGATTAACATTCTAAATAGTTCTCTGTGTGTGTATTTAGTGGAAGACTGGATGGATGGAAAAATGAATGAAATTTTTTAAGGATAGATTATACTGAACATCTTTATAGTTAAATTTTTAACTTATTTTTATTTGACTTTATTAAAAGAAAATAAAACTAAAGTGAAATTGTAAAAATTATATTAACATTTGAGTATGTGAAATTATTTAATATGTTTTGAATCGTAACAGTTGAATATTAACTTTAATTTTACTTTAAATGAACATTTGAAAAATGAAACAAAAGTAAAACTAAGAACTACTGAATCTTAGATATTGTTCCTCACTCTTAGCGGTCTTAAAAGATCAAAAGGTCAAATAAATTATTGAGAGAGTTTGAATCATTGTTTTAGATTTAGATGGTATGAAATGGCTCCCTGCTCTGAAAAATGAGGTAACTGTCTTTCTTAAACTTTTCCCCCTTGCTTTACTTTTTGAATTTCGTTGCATTATCTTTCCTTTCAGATCTACAGCTATTCCCTGCCTTGCACCCTCTCCCATTGTTTAGCCTGAGCCCTATATCTAGTTGGATTCAGTGGTGGTTACTGCTAATTCTTTTATTTTAATTTCATTAAGTGTTTTTGTTTGTTTATTTTTTGTTTGTTTGAGGAGGGCTTTGGATTCTATATTCTTTGGGTTCTTTCATGTTTGAGAAGGTTTGTTGCCTTTATATATAACTCAAACATCAGAATGGCTATATAGTATAACCTTGAGTCACCCATTTTTTCTCTCTCAGAACTTGTCTTATAGCGTTGTGTATTGTAGTGGAGAAATTAATTATATCTGAAGTGAATTTGAACAGGTACAACTTATGAACTATCATTTCCTATACCACCCATGCTTTATGATTTATCATTATTATTTACACATGTGTCATAGTTCTTGATAAACAAAGCTTTACATTTTAGGTAGGCTTCAAAATGATTTGTGGCAAAAAATGTAAATCAGAAAAAGAGATCAGATTTGTGGTTACAGAGGCAGGAGTGGGGATGGAGTGGGTAGGAGAATTGGATAAAGGTGGTCCTAAAAGGTATAAACTTCCGTAAGATAAATAAGTACTGGGGAAGTATGGTACAACATGATGGCTGTAGTTCACACTGCTATGTAGTATATTTGAACGTTGCTAAGAGTAGATGCTGAAAGTTCTCATCACAAGGAAAAATCTCTCTCTCTCTCTCTCTCTCTCTCTCTCTCTCTCTCTCTCTCTCTCTCTCTCTCTGTTTCTCTGTCTATAACTGTATGAGTTGATAGATGTTACCTGACTTTATCATGGTAATCAATTTGCAAGATTTGTAAATCAAGGCATCATGCTGTATACCTTGTACTTTAAAACTTATACAGTACTATATGTCAGTTATATCTCAATAAAGCTGAAAGAAAAAAAGAAATATCAGGAAAATTCAACATAGGAATTCTGCCATTTATTGTTAGAGTTGTATTTTGCTTTAAATGAGAGCTTATTTCAGTTTAATTAAGGAGGAAGGATCTTTGTTTCCTGTATCTTTGAATTTTTTCACCAGGAAAGAAATCATTTACAAATTCTTCAATGAAGAAAATTCTTTTGGTAGTCCCAAGTGATTTGTTTCCACATTATTTTTTAAATTAAAAACTGATTCACTGCTTAAGAGGATACTAACACTTCTGATATCATCAGTGTTTTATATTCTCCTTGTGAATGACTTATTTTTTTCTAACTTGTTGCTTGAAGAATTATATCATCATACCTGAAATTATTGATTTAACCAGAGTATGTCTGGATGTTGATGGTTCTGTATCAGCCTTTCTCAGTACCTATGATGCTCCCTTTCAATCTGATATTCTTTCTTCCTTTGTGCAAGAATAATTTTCTGTTATATATCTACATACTTTTCCTGTTTCATTTGTTTTGTCTTTTACTTTCAGATGTTCTCAATATACTTATACATTGAGAGCTAAAAGGTTTCTGAAGTATATATTTCTTGAAATTATGAAAGAACTCAAACTATGAAGCTGTTGAAAAATACCACCGACTTTCTAGCTAATTTTTTTATTTTATTCAAAGTAAATAATCTTATTCATTAAGGTCCACAGATGGGGTGGCCAGTTAGCTCAGTTGGTTAGAGTGTGGTGCTAATAACACCAAGGTTGCTGGTTCGATCCCTGCATGGGCCACTGTGAGCTGCGCCCTCCTTAAAAATATATATATATGTATTGTCTGCAGACATTTATACTACATTCAAGGTAGTCTGTTACTGTAGGTCGTAATTCAGCAGAGGAAAAAAATTGACGTTTCCTACTCCCATTAAGTTCATAGTTTAGTGAGGTTTGCAAATGAGATAATAAAATAAAGTATGATAAAAGTTTAACGGAGGAAATTCAGATCTCTATGAGAGCAAATAGGGACCTGAAACCCATACACAGGGGTTGAATCAGGCACTATTTATTTGAAGAGAGTTCCTAGCTAATTAATAGGAACATTAGCCAGGGAAAGGGTGGATATTAAGGAAGGAAAAGTATTGAGCAGAAGGAAGGGTTTAGAGCTGCACTGTCCAATCCAGTACCCACTAAGCCACATTAAAATTAAAATTAAAGTTAAAAATTTAGTTCTTCAGTTGTTATTAATGACACTTCAAGGCTTGGTCGCCACATGTGGCTAATGGCTACATTATCTTTTCAACAAATGATGCTGGAGCAATTGGACATCCATAGGCAAGAAAATCTTAACCTAAACCTCATATTTTTCATAAGAATTGATACAACATGGATCATGGATTTTTTAAAATGGCAGATATAGAATATTTTCATCATTGAAGAAAGTTCTGTTGGGCAGTGCTCGTTTAGAAGCCTGTAAGACCAGGTATATTAATGAATTACAAGAAATATACAGCAATAGATTTTGATTTCATTTGTCCACAAAGTAGTAGCATTTTAGGAGTTATCTGAAACATTTTATTCTTCTTTTTCAAAACATAAAAATCATTTGAAATTATGTCAATTTTTAATTTAACATAAGTAATGGCAACTGTATTTACAGAAGAATATGCTGTTTATAGACCAAGATATATTCTTTAAGAGCTTTTACATTGTCTTTTTAACAAATGCTGTTGAACTAATTGGACATCTGTAAGCAAAAAAATAAATTTCACATCTTATATAAAAATTAATTCAAGATGGGTCGTAAATTTAAATGTGAATTGTAAAACTATAAAACTTTTAGGAGAAAATCTTCAGGACTTCAAGCTAAGAGAAGAGTTCTAGGACATGATACCAAAAGCACGATACCTAGAAGAAAAAAATGATAAATTAGACTTCATCAAAATTAAAAACTTTAACTATGAAAGATCCTATTAAAATCATGAAAAAGACAAGCTATAGGTAGAGAGAAAACATTTGCAAACCATGTATCTGACAAAGATCTTGTATGTAGAATATATAAAGAACTCTCAAAACCCAACATTAAAAAGCAATTAAGTTTGGGGCAGCCAGATGGCTCAGTTAGTTAGAGGGCGAGCTCTCAACAACAAGGTTGCCGGTTCAATTCCCACCTGGGATGGTGGGCTGTGCCCCCTGCAACTAAAGATTGAAAATGGCGACTAGACTTGGAACTGAGCTGCTGCCTCCACATCTAGATTGAAGGACAATGCCTTGGAGTTGATCGGTCCTGGAGAAACACACTGTTCGCCAATATTCCCCAATAAAATTTAAAAAAAAAAGCAAAAAAGATTGTTTAAAAAAAAAGCAATTAAGTTAGAAAATGGGATATAGACATGAATAGATATTTTGCCAGGGAAGAGATAAGATGGCCAATAAGCATGTGAAAAAATTTCCCACATCATTAGTCATTAGAAAAATGCAAATTAAAATCCCAATGATATATCACTACATACTTAGTAGAACAGTTAAAATAAAAAGTAGTGATAACACTAAATACTGGCAAGGATGCCAAGAGAGTGGATCCCTTGTAAACTGTTGGGAATGTAAAATGGTATAGCCACTCTGGAAAATAGTTTGTCAGGTTCTTTAAAAAGCTAAATTTGTGCCTGACCACTGCACTGTACACGTGAAGCTGAAGCTGAATAACAGTACATGTCAACTATAATTTGATATATAGTCGCAGGATGTGGAGCACAGCATAGGGAATAGAGTCATGGAATTGTAACAGCTATATATGATGTCAGAGTGGTAGTAGATTGGAGTTCTCACTTTGTGAGGGGTGTAATGTCTAACTATTACATTGTTTTGTACACCAATAAAAAAAATTAAAATATGTCAAAAGGAGGCTTAAAATAATGGATCTTGGAAAGTTAGAAATAAATTTGTAATGTCACTTCAATGAGTAGACCTATAAAAAAGCAAAAGAGGATGCAGATAATCATTTAATAAAATGTAAAAAAAAAGGAAAGAAAAAAAAGCCAAACTTGCACTGACCACAAGACCCAGCAGTCACACTCTTGGGTATTTATTACAGAAAAATAAAAACTTATGTTCATACAATAACCTTTATAGTAATACTCATAGTGGCTACAATTTTCATGGGTTAAAAACAACAACCCAAATGGATGAATAGTTAAACCAACTCCAGTATATCCATATAATCAATGCACTACCACTCAGCAATGAAAAGGAACAAACTATTGGTGCTTACAAGTTGGATGGTTGTCCATGGAATTATGCTGAGTGGGAAAAAAAGCCAATCTCAAATGGTTACATACTATATGATTCCATTTACATATATAAAACATTCTCAAAATGGCAAAGCTGTAGCAATGGAGACTAGATTAGCAGTTGCCAGGGAACAGGGACAGGTTGAAGATTGTGAATGTAAAAGGGTAGCACAAGAGAGCTCCTTTGTGGTGATGGAAGAATTCTGTAGCTTGACTGTTATGGTGATTCCTTGAATCTATGGTGTGATAAAGTTGCATAAAACTGCACACTCACAAGTGCTTTATTATACAGTGATGTTTTATTAAGGCATAAATATTTGAGTCTCATCCCAAAAGTTAATGAAATTTTTAAAATGGGTATTGTAATATTTTTTCAGCTTTAGGCTTTATTTTTCGTCGTGCACCAAGATCCATTTCCAGGTGATGGTTTTTTATGTGATGTTGTATGTACATTTTCAGTGTGAAGCAATTTATATTGTGGAAATTTAATTTCGTATTTTTAATATGTCTATAATGTGCTGTCATGTTTCTGATTTATTCAGATCCCCTATTCCCAAGTAATTTAGCAGAACTGCTCTTATTGAAGCTGCTCTATTCTGTCCTATAGTGACCTTCAGGCTTTAACCCTCCAGCTTTAGTTAAATTAAGCAGGCACAGACCTTTGCTATGGAAACGATACAGAAACATAACAAACAACTTGGCTTACTTTCTTCTACAAAGCAGAAGGTGGCCAGAAGAGAAGTATGCTGATACTAGATGAATGTTTTTATATAGTGTTAACAGTAGCAATAATTTGTTTATTGCCTGCGACATAATGCTCCTCTGGAAATGGAATGGGGTGATAGTCTAATTAATTAATTTGATGTTCCTTTAAAAATCCCCAAGATGCAAAGGAGAAACCCTGTTTTTCTATGCTATAGTATATCCGCTTGGAGCAGAAGTTGGCCGAAATATGTATTATGAAATATATTCCTTTTGAAATCTTATATGCGTGATTACCTTCCCCCATTACTGGTTCATTTTACTATCGAAGTATAAAGGACAGGTGGCTTATATCTTTGCCAAGCTGGTATTAATGTGAGTCATCTAGTGACTAGGATACTTTGGTATATAGTACTTACTGGTATGTTATATGATATTTAGGTAACTTAATAGATAGCAATAAAATTGTTTATTTGTATTTTCTATTTTAGATTTAACTACTTTATTTTGAACAGCTACTTCAGCGGCTGTAAGTCTTATTTAAATCTATTGGCTAACCTCGTTAATTATTTTGCTCCATCAAATTGTACCCTCTTGTTCTAAAATGCATTAGTTCAAAATGATTGAAAGTCTGTAACATACTAGGTACTATACTAGGCTCTGGAGATTGCAAAATGGACACTGTCCTCTTCACAGTACTTAGAGGCGAGTGGTAAAATTATTGGTATTTCTTTCTCCACTAGATGAACAGTTGCTTTCATAGAATAATTTGTTCTATTTAGGATTATACACAAAAGAGCAAAAGGTATAGCCAAAAGGAGTGACTAATCACTTATTAGCTATGAGTTTGAGATAGTTCGCTAATCTTTCTTAGATTCAGATAATTCATCTGTAAACTGGAAAAAGTGACATGTATTCCACAGGAGTTTTTGGATTAAACAAACTAATTTAGTTAAAGCAAAGTATATCACCACGCTCTACCTTCATTTTTCCACCTGTGTGCAAATATGGATGAATATCATTTTACTTTATCACTTACCCTATGTAGCTCCATACAAACCAAAAGAGGAAAATGGCTGAACTTAATTTGTATGCATATGCACACATAATGCCCATACTCTTGCCATTTTTTCTTTAGTTATTTATTTATGCTTTATTTTTTTATTGTAATCATGTTGGCATTTTATTTATGGAATATTTTCCATTTAATTAAAGTTTTAGAATTTATTAACTTGTGTATGCCAAAACATGTAAAAAGAAATCACAACTGAAAATATTGATAGATTTCTTGACTGCGTAAATATTTATGTAGTAAATACGGTAGTACTGGTAATACTCATGGCACTTGAAACACTACTGAATTTAACTTCCAGTTAAATATAGTAGATTAGACACATGTGTTTATCTTCATTAGACATTAGACAGCTGCATCTTAGGCTTATTGGGTGGAAAGAAAGAACCAATAAGGAGCACAAATCATTTTACACCAAGGAACCCGAGAAAGGCCTAGGGATTTGAGGCACTGGTGTCTCTGAAAGTGGAATATGAGGTGGGGTTGAAAACAGAAGGATTGGTTGAAAGTCTACAAAAGAAGCAGACTTCCCAGATTTTTCTCTTTTATATGGTATAGCCAGGTGATTACCATTGTCTTACCCTGGGAGAAGAGTGGAGATTTACTCTTTAGAGGGAATGGAATAGAGGTTCTAGGTTCTTAGAATAAATAACTGAAGGCAGGGCTTGAGGATCTGTACAGAAATTGGGGTGGGGGTGGAAGTGGAGTCATAATGAAAGTCTGTACTGAATAAGAAGACCTCTGATCCTCCTTTCTTAACTCCCAGAATGCTTGCAGTAGGTTTATGCTCCCTATAGATAGGGGACTAGACGGTTTGCTTTTAGGCAAAGTGGGCCAAGAGGAAATACCTATGTGCCTCTTTAACTTGGAGATCTTCTAGACTAGTCATCTCAACTCTGTTAGACCCAACCCTGCTTTCCTTTTTTTTTTCCAAACTAGTTTTTGCAATACTACTTGATTAACCTGAAATGGAAATACATATATAATGTAACTACCATATGCGTATAATTTTGAGGATATCAATATAATGCTGTAATATTAAGAGAAAATAAATTTAGAAAGCTAAATTATAACAAAATAGTTATGTTTCAAAATGGAAAGTTTGGTAATCACTGTGGAAGACGCAGTTGACAAGTAAAGTAGTTAGATACTTGTAACTGCAGTGTCACTGCAAGTGCTGCAGGTACAAAGCAAGTCTATTGATCAACAACCTAAATTCTGTGACTGAATGGCATTACTGGGCCAAGACATGAGTTTTTGAAATGATGAAACCTTGCTAAAGTTCTCCTTAATTTACATGGTAGTTGCATTTATGAAAAATTCATATGAGTTAAAACTGCACTTTGGGGGGTATTTATATATACTAAGGAGTTGGGTTCTAAGTTCATAAACTTCTCTAGATACATGAATATAAGATGGGACATTCTAAAGTTCTGTGCAGCATAGGCTAGTTCTGAACCTGAAGAACTCTGATTACCCCAGGCCTTGATAGGAATGGAAATCTCTGGCCCCTTTTCATTAAATGCCTATAGTGCACCTCACTCATCATGTTGCCATGCTTATTCATTTGTATATTGGACTTGGCTGTTTTTGTGTAATGCTGGCAGAGTAGTTAAGATAGAGAACGTATATGGCACTCTCATCACTTCACACTGCTGCTCAGGGCACTACAGATGACAGTGAGGCAGTTAAAATTTAGTAGAGTTTCAAGTGCCATGAGTATTGCTGTACTGAAACTTGTATAGCACATAATCATCATGTCAAAACAAGAAGAGGAAAGTGGATTTCAAATGTCATTCTTTCAAGGCACAGTGGACTGTATATTATTTTATTAGATAGCAAAGCATTGTATTTATTGTGCAATAATGCTATGGCGGGGCTAAAAGAATGTACGTGTTATATAGCCTCACATTTCCACTTAAATGACTTTCTCTTACCTTAAATACAGCACCACTAACATTGAAAACATTTCTTTCTCTCCCACCAAACCTATTCTAAGTCAGTGACTTCTTCACTTTCTTTATTTGCTAATGATACCACCATTCTCCTGGGTATTGAAGCTCAGAACTTCTAACTTGTTTTCTCTTCTATATGTAGTCAGTTACAAAGATCTCTTTAGGGTCTTATAGAAAAGATTTATTGCATTCATCCGTCTTCATTCCTATTTTCTATTTATGTTCTCACTTCCACCCTCGTTTAAACTTTCAATACACATGATTTTAGTGCTTCAGCCTCTTAGCTGATTTCTGTGATTCTTTTCTCTCCTTCTTAGAGCCTTGATTGCTTTTTATCATGTGCTTCCCTACAACATATATTATTAATAATAAATTTCTGCCTTTCAGGGTCTTCAGTAACTTCTTAAAGTTACTACATATCACTTTAGTGTCACCTATATAATACTGGCTGAAGCAATGACATTCAGAATAGATCTTTCCATAATCAATCCTGAATAAAAAATAAAGGGGATAGATTAGTGACCAAGACAGAGTTTCTGCCTTTTTAGAACTTACATGGTACTGAGAAAAACAGATGATCTGCAACATACTTTTGTTAGCGATCAGTACTGTAAAAAATAGTAAAATAGGATAAGGGGACAGAAATGTGGTATTTTAAATAGGGTAGTCTTCTCTGAGGAGTTGACCTTTGAGTGTAGAGCTGAAGGAGTGAGGTAATGTGAAGATCAGAGGGAAGAATATTCTCGAGGAATAAAATATTGAATGTGAAGGCCCTTAGGTTAGGAATGAGCTTGGGTTGTTCATGCAGTAAGGCCAGGATGGCCAGAGCAGAATGTAGAAGGGATAGTCGGGAGAAGGAGGGTAAGGTAACAAGTTAGCCTGGGCCTAGATCACAAGGCCTTGTAAATCATCATAGGACATTTGAATTTAGTTCTGAGTGTGGAAGGAAGCCATTAGGGAGTTTTGAGCAGGGGATTGAAATTTTCTGCTTAATGTTATGAGTTTGTTTTGGCTCTTGGACAGAGAATAGGCTATAAGGGAGCAAGAGTGAAAACAGGGAGAGCAGTTATAAGGCTATTGCAATGGCCCAGGCATTAATTGCTTCTCTATAAATGTTATAGGACTGAAACCCATCCTGGGTAAATTATATTATTTGATAATAGGCAAAAGTCTTCATGTCTTTTCCTGGGTAAAGGAAGATAATCAATAAAGTATGATGTTGCTTGGTTACAAACTCCACTGTAAAGCTAGGGATGGGCCAGCGGGGAGTGGTGGTGGGGATTGGGTGGGGACTAAAGCATTCACCTGAGGGACCACATAATAGAATAAAATTCCTTCTACACACTTGAGACTCTGACAAGATACCATACTTAGAATCGTGAATGCAGACTAATAGATAGCATCTGTTTATCACTAACTACATGCCAGACATTGCACTAAGCCCTCTATATTTGATATCACATGTCAGGATACTTTATAAACCATAGTACAAAAACAGAAAAAATTTTAAAGGTTATTGGGTAGCTCATAAAATCTCAGGCTTGGAAACTAGATGGCCTGGAACAGTGTCCAGCCACCATACCCAGTACTGCTGTAGTGAAAACATCACTGACACTGGGACTCATGACCACAGCTTGTACTGAGAGTACTTGGGGCTGGGCGTCAGAAACTCCACCAGTACTGCCTTGAAGAGCTAGATATGTCCTCCACTATGCTTACTGAAAAATGGACTTTATGCAACCTACATTATCGTGTTGTTTCCTTGCTGGTTTAGTGGATTAAAGCAGCCACAGAGCTAATCTTTCTCTCAGACGCACTTGGGGCCAAAAGTTGGAGTGGAGATTGCTGAGAGAGATCTCTCTGAGCTTCTAAGACCTCCACCAAGTGCAAGGAAGTCACGATCTCCAAGCAGAGGAATCAGACTAAAGCTGCAATAAATCCCAGCAGTTGATTTAGTCTGTGACCTTACAAAAGAAATACCACTAGCATGCCTCTTCTTGGAAGTAAATATTTTCTACCCCAGTCTTTAGAGTTCTTCTATACAAAATGTCTTGTATATGTTAAACAGTACACACAATAAAGAGAAAACAATCAACAGAAGCAGACCCAGAGATGGCCTAGATCTAACTCTACATCTATGTTGGAGCTATGAGAAAGAGACTTTACTATAACCATGATGAAAGTGCTAAATTATCTAGCAGAAAAGGTGGAATGCATATGGAGGAATTTTAGTAGAGACATGGAAATTTTTTTTTAAGTCAAAAGGATAATGAGGACAAAAATACAAAAAGAGAAAACTACAGAACAATATCCCTAATGAATATAAACAGAAAAATTCTCAACAAAAACTAGGAAACCAAACCAAATCCAATAGCATATTAAAAGGAATATACGGGGCAGCCAGTTGGCTCATTTGGTTAGAGCGCAGTGGACATAACACCAACGTCACCGATTCGATTCCCACATGGGCCAGGGAGCTGCGCCCTCCGCAACTAGATTGAAAACAGTGACTTGACTTGGAGCTGATGGGTCCTGGAAAATCATACTGTTCCCCAGTATTCCCCAATAGAAAAAAAAAGGATTATACAACATGGTAGAATGAAGGAATAGAAACTGCATAATCATCTCAATTGACACAGAAAAGGCTTTTGACAAAATTTAATAGTCTTTCATTTAAAAAAAAATTCAGCAAACTAGGATAAAGGGAAATTTCTTAACATGAGCAAAGTTATTTATGAAAAGTCCACAGCTAACATCATACTTAATGGTTAAAGACTGAAAGCTTTCTCCCTAAGATCAGGACCACTTGTGCCACAACTATTCAACATTTGTACTGGGAGTTCTAGCCAGAGCTATCAGGTAATTAAAAAAAATAAGACATCCAGATTGGAAAGGAAGAGGTAAACTTTCTATTCACAGATGACATGTTTTTATACAAAGAAAATTCCAAATAATCCACAAGAAAGCTACTAGAGCTAATAAACGAGTTCAGCAAAGTTTCAGGATTTTGAAGATCAACATATACTTATCAGTTGTATTTATATATTTCGGTGATGAACAACCCGAAGAGGAAATTAAGAAAGCAGTTTCATTTGCAGTAGCATCTAAAGTTAAATACTTAGAAATAAATTCAACCAAGGAGGTTTAAGAGTTGTATGCTGAAAATTATAAAATATTGCTAAAAGAAATAAAAATAAATGGAAATAAATAAAATAAACATATATGATCTAAATATACATAAAAATAGAAAGACATCCCATGTTCATGGTTATGAAAATTTAACATTGTTAAAATATCAATAATCTCCAAAGCAATTTGCAGATTCAATGCAGTACTACCAAATTTCTGGCATCCTTTTTTGCAGAATTCAAAAACATATCCTCAAGTTCATATGGGGATGTGGCATAGCTGAAATAATCCTGAGAAAGAAAAAATAAAGTTGGAGGACTCATTTGTTCTGACTTGTAACTTATTACAAAGCTGCAATATTTAAAACTGTATGGTACTGGCATAAAGACAGACCAGTGGAATAAAATAGAAAGTCAGCAAATAAGCCCTCACATTTATGGCCAATTCACTTTCGACAAGGAGCCAAGACCATTTAGTGAGGAAACGGACAGTCTTTTCAACAAATGGTGCTGGAAAAATTGGATATCCACATGCAAAATAACGTTGGACCTTTACCTTCCATCATATATAAAAATTAACTCAAAATGGATCAAAGACATAAATGCAAGACCTAAAACAATAAAACTCTTAGAAGAAAACATTGAGGAAAATCTTTTTGACATTGAATTTGGCAGTTTTTTAAACTATGACACCAAAAGCACAGGAAACAAAAGAAAATATATATAAATTGGACTTCATCAAAATTAAAAACTTTTGTGTATCAAAGGACACTACCTAGAAAGTGAAAAGACAGCCTACAGAATGGGAGATAATATTTGCAAATCATATATCAGCAAGGGATTAATATTCAGAATATATAAAGAACTACAATCCAACTATATCAAAACAAATATACACACACACCCATATGTACTCCCAAAGAATGTTGAATTTTTTTTGTTTAGGCAAGCACTTGGTTGAAGTCAACCTTCAAAACCTGTCTTCCTGCGGGAGGTGGCCAGTTAACTCAGTTGGTTAGAGTGTGGTGCTGATAACAACAAGGTTGCCGGTTCGATCCCTGCATGGGCCACTGTGAGCTGCGCCCTCCTTAAAAAACAAACAAACAAACAGAAAAACCTGTCTTCCGGTTGGTGGCAGCTCATAATCTCATTTCAGTTATTTTAGCCTTAGGCTGCTTGGAATCTGCCTTGTTCATAAATGGTGTACAGGTCAGCCAAAGAATTGGGCAGAGTTTATATGTATAATTTGGAACTCCTCATCTTTGGCTGTCTTCTTCCTACGGTTTCTGTTACTTTCTAGGAGCTGTGGTTGTCCCGGACTTTGTCCTTAGTTCTTCAAGCCCTTCAGGTTATAGATTTTCTATGGGACTTTCAGCCACTCTTAAGTCATGGACTGTGGCTTTCCCTCATTAAAAGCCTTAAAAACAGGAAACACACCTTTTGTTACTCTCTTTTTACATGTATCTGTTTGCTTCCAGTATCTGCTTGCTTTTGTTGCTCTCCATGCTTTCAGGTCATTCTTTATATTTGTTCCAGTTTATAGTTATCTTCATGATGATGGGTCAAATGGGTGTTACTCATCAGCTATCACGTTGGACATAGGAATCTCCCGAAGTTCTATTTGTATACTTCTTCAGGCTCTATTTTTCTTTAATTTCCTCCTTTTTTGTGGTGTGTATTTTTACCTCTAGGAAGTACCTGGTCATCCTGATTATCAATCCTGTATAGCCGTCTTAACCTCAGCAAAAGTGAAGGTTACTAAAGAAAGTCAAGGAGCTGAACTTGTTAAGTCAGTTGAAATTCTAAGTTGGTAACATATGGAATAGTCTTTTTAAGACTCTTTCTAGTAAAACAAAGGGTCTATGATTTTAATAGCCTGTTAGAGGACCATCCCACACACTCAAGTATTTAGGTCCGGTCTGGATGGTCAGTGTTGCCTGGCGTACAGAATCAGCATTTCTTTTGTATTCTCCGCAGCACTCTGAGAAAACTTTGCAAATTTTTTGTTGATCTAAATATTAATCAAAAAATAAAAAAGCGGGGTGGCTGGTTAGTTCAGTTGGTTAGAGCATGGTGCTGGTAGCACCATGGTTGCCGGTTCGATCCCTGCATGGGCCTCAGTGAGCTGCGCCCTCCTTAAAAAAAAAAAAAAAGAAGAAAAAGTTCTGTGGAAAAAAGAAAAAAGCAACACAAAAAACCTTCATCTTTTGTAATATATTCCAGCATTTTATAATTTTTAAATTACTTCCGAAATTTGAAAGGCTGTTATTCACTTACTACGTGTTTAAATTATCTTTTTTGAAATACCATTTTATATATCAATAATTTATGACACAGATATAAAGACACTGTTATAAACTTATTGTAAAATACGTGGATAATGAATTGTATTTTTCTGTGTTTATTCTTCCTAATTAGCTCCTGGGCTATAGTGAAAAGCCAATAAATCTACAGATGTTTATTGGAACAGCAGACGATCGATATTTACGACCTCATGCATTTTACCAGGTGCATCGAATCACTGGGAAGACAGTTGCTACTGCAAGCCAAGAGATAATAATTGCCAGCACAAAGGTTCTGGAAATACCACTTCTTCCTGAAAACAATATGTCAGCCAGGTATCTTGAAACATACCCCAAAATGGATAGTTCTTTCTTTTCTTAAAACAACTTTTGGAAAAAACATACATTTATTTTTATAGTACAAAAATGTTTGTTGTTCTAAATTAACTGAATAACATTATATAACTAATCACAGTTCATTTGCTAAGGTTGGTAGCATATTTTCAGAAAGAAAATTCAATTCCGCAAAAGTTTATGAACCATGTAGTACCAGCCAAGCAGTGTGCTAGGCGATAGAGATAAAAATATATGGACCTTTTTCAAGTAGCTCACAGTCTTAATAGGGTAGACAATAAATAAACAATTGCAGTACAATTACGATTGTTATGTTTCTTTAAGGAAAACTTTGACTGATTTCCAAATAAATGAGGTGGCCAACTTCTGACTGAGAATGCAATAGAGTTTTGTTCAAGTGTATTAGTTAGGGTTATATATAGTTGTCTTTTATAGAAACCTAAAATATAGTGGCTTAAACAGAGGTTTAGTTTTGTATTCCACAATAGAAATATAGAAATATATTTTCTATATATATCTGTATATAGTCATTTTAGGGCTGGCACAGTGACTCCATAATCATTGGGTTCCCAAGCTCCTTCTGTTTTTCCTTCCCTGCAATTTTTAGTAAGTGGTTTCCATCGTCAAGATTGCCTCATAATTTAAAATGGCTTCTGGAGCTCTAGCTATCGCAATCATAATCCCAGAAGGAATAAGGAAGAAGCAACGGGATGAAAGTTAAAAGAGAACTTCCATCTGAGTCAGGCCTCTTTAAAGAGCTTGTCCCAGAAACCTACCCAAACACATCTCATTCATCATTCTTGTATGTAAGGAAGACCGGGTAAATTTTTTTTTTTTTATCTGAATACATTGCTACCTCTAATAGTATGGGGCCCTGTTAGTAAGGAAAAAGGGAAGAAAGGATATTTAGTAGGCAGCTATTAATCTGCCACAACCAGGTATGTGAAATTTATAGTGAAGTTTGTTACTGCAGTTACTTCAAACTACAATGTAGACCTTTCTTAAAATGGCAGTAACATCTATCTCAGGCTATTGCAGAAACAGTCAGATGTCAGTCTCTAGCTCTCTTCTTTTAAATTTATATTTAAGGGGTGACTGGTTAGCTCAGTTGATTGGAGTGGTGCTAATAACACCAAGGTTGCCAGTTCGATCCCCACATGGACCACTGAGAGCTGCACCTTCCCTAAATTTGTATGTATGTAACTTTTTAGGTAAGCTGAATATATCCCTGAGGACAATTTATGATACAATTCTATTATTAAAAAGAGGATTATCTCAGGAAATAACTTATCCAGTTATGTAGTTATTGCCAGAAAAGACCAGTTAATGTAAATTTCAATAAAATCTTATTTTTGCCTGTTTTGTTCAAATGGACGGCACTGGAGAACCCAACCCAATAAGTCATTACACAAGGACTATGACAGAATTTTTATAATCTCAACTCTTAAAATTCCTGTGTTTTACGATTTAGAAATAACTTTGGAGTCTCAGCCAATGTTTATTTAGGCACTTGAGCAAAACTCTTAAGGACAACGTTGAGTCTGTCTCCAGGCATCCTAATTGACCCATTTTCAAATAAGGTGAGGTAGCCAACCTCTGAATGAGTATGCAAGTCAGCTTATTCCCTTTTACTCTAGGATCTTACTTTTTCATCTAGCATCAAAAGCATATAAATATACAATTAGCTGCAGAGGGGAATTTAAAACTCAGTTTTGGACCATCTTGTAAGAACTCATAAAATTGATTCCTAGGAGATACCTTGCAGGCCATGTTTCCATTTATTCCTCTGGATGTTCAAAACACTATATTTGAATCAAGTTAAATAGAAAATCACAAGAAGCTTATTATGCTTCTTAACTTTGTTTGAAAGACAGTATAAGAAATAGCCATATGAGTGAATACCTCTTCATAATTTGAAAAAACACTGTTTCGTAGGTTGGTCATTATTATACACGTGCGCAGAATCCTTTCAAATTAAATGGAAAAAGTTGGTATTTCCTGAGGACATGGTAGATTTTGCTTTACCAGAGAAGGAGAAACCTATAAAAACTTTATCACATTTATTTTTTGCTTTGGTTTCTAGAAAGTTCATGATTAAGTCAGTTTTAGTAATTATAGTAATTTGTATAATCGTAGATTTAAAATATATTTATTTTATATTCCTTCTATTTAAAATTTTTTTCTATTTCTTTTTCCTTGACCTTATTTGTATTTATGTTATAGAATGACTCATCCTTTCTAAAAATAATGTATACATTAATAAATTAAAGAAAATAGAGTACATGAGTTTTTAAGACAGATGATCAAGAAATTGGAAAAGCCTCACACACTGAGTAGTGTGGAAAAATTGAGAACAGTAGTATTTGAACATATATTACCTCCTCCGTTTCTTACCTACTAGCACATAGAACAGAGGTGGTAGTCATGGTTCATGTCCCTTCCCCAACCAGACCTGACATATACTGCCTGCCTGGATCATACCAGAAGGACAAAGCTCATAGAAATACAACTGTTACTAGTAATAAACAGCTAGCCCCTTCACGCCACTCTGCAAAAGACATACCAGAAACTTCTCTGACCATTTTATCTATTCTGGACTGTTAGATTGAGAAACAGGAATTGTATAGAAACCCAGGCTTGTGGCAACATTGTACAGGAAAGGGTTGAGTAAGGAGCAACTAGGAAGTTACCTAAACCTAAGAAACTTATTCTATGTACCTTAGATAACCGGGCAGCTAATGCTGAATGAGCTTGTTTTACCCAGGAACTAATTACTAGGATAAGCTACAGTGATTGAGTGTAATATAGTTTCAGATAGTGGTAGATAAAAATTTGTGAATGATAGATAAGACCATTCATTGTTCAAAATAATTGTGCATAAGTGAGTTGTAGGTGTATATTAAATTGCTCTACTGGTTCCTGAAAGCAATAAGGAGGGGAAAGATTGGTAGATATTCCTCTTGTTTTGCCTACTATCCCACAGGCTTGGCCATTTCAATCCTAATCTATCTTCAATCCTAAATAAAACTCTTTATTTAAAATCAGTGTACTAACTCAAAAGCCATAGAGCCACACTACAAGATACTTTAAATATAGGACACCAGTATTCATTGTCTTACCATACTCAACTCCTTCCTGTTTTAAACCTAGGTAAATATGGATGTGGCAGTGTTACATTCTGATCTAAACTACAATTTTAATTGTAAGCAGATTTAATAGTAATTTTCATTCCTAAATATGTAGTGTTTTGTTGGGGTTTTTTTGTTTTCTTTTCTTGTTTTGCATTTCTTAGCCAGAGTTTAAAGATAGTCAATTCTGATACTCTTATTCCAAATCTTCTATAAGAAACTTAGCTGTCTGCTAAAATACCTTTCCTTAAAACTCAATAAAATGTATACTCGCTGGTGTTTTCCAACCTAAAGACTCATGTTGGCATGTTAACGTGAATAATGACTACTCGATACAATTTGATCAATACTGCTTTCAGCTAAAGTGCAGTTGTTTGATATTAAATATTTATTTTCATAAGTATTTCTTTTTTAGAAACTTCTTCTCTTGTGTGTTTCTGAAGATGAAAATATTTATCCTTTTGGGATTTTTTCTTGTGCTTTACTGGTTTCTTATCTTGACAACGTAGTTCTGTAATATACTATATTGTCCTTCAAAACAACTTCTATAGCCTTTGGGCTGTGAACATTAGAATTGGAACTACTGGTAGATAAAGTAAAAGGATGGGTAACAAGGAATGCCCTGAGAGAGAGTAAACTTTAAATTAACTAGAGTGTTTGATCATTAATTACCCAAAGATTATTGTAGATACTGTTGTTCCCTATCATGATTATATGTTAAACAACCATACTGCAAAATAAATTTTGAAAATAGTGAAATGTGAGACCTTAAATGCCAAAACTTGAATCTTATAGGTGCATTCTTTAGAAATATATAATACAGTTTAGAGACTATAGAAACTTACAGTTTAGAAACTTTAGAAATATGTAATATAGTTAGAAATGCAAGAATCTTGGCCTGATGGATTTTTTTTATTAATAAGCATATTATTATAAAAATCTACATATGCTATTAATGTCTTATTTGTAGTCCTACAAATGAATCTCTTCTGGCTAGTAACATGTATAGAATTAAACAGTCTTTTTACTTTATGTTTCACTTACCTAGTTCTGTAAAGCAAACACCCCCCCCAAATTTAGTGGCTTTAAGTAGTAACTGTTTTTTCCCCCCCCATGATTGTTTGGGTTGGCTGGACTCAGCCAGTCTATTCATGTGGTATCGGCTAGGATCATTCATGCACCTGAATTCAGCTGGGAGCTCAGCTGGATTTGAAACATCCAAGATGGCTGGGGTGGCAGAAGTAGTTAAAGACTGTCTGGGCCTTTCTCTCCAGCGTGCTAACTGTACTTCTTCATGGTGGCCCAGGGCTCCAAGAGGAAGTTATGAGGCTATTGAAGTGTTAGACTCATAACTTATACAGCATCACTTGGCTACATTCAATAAGGCCAGCTCTCAAGGAGAGGGGACATAGGAGCTCTACCTCTTAATGGAAGAAGGCATTCAAGTACAGGAATGGGAAGGAATTAATCACAGCCATCTTTGCAGACAATCTACCATACTTACTATTACACTTTTGTCGTACAAAAACATTTTTAATCCCAAAATTGAAATAGCAGAAAATAATAATCAATCATGCGTATCTTTCTTTTTTGACCTGATTTTACATAGTGATAGTTTTTCTGTTCCAAATTAACAATGGCTATTTAGCTGAGTTGTTTAGAACCATTAATTATCAGTAAGCAAATAACATTTTTACATTTTTCTCCCTAGTATTGACTGTGCAGGTATTTTGAAACTCCGCAATTCAGACATAGAACTTCGAAAAGGAGAAACTGATATTGGCAGAAAGAATACTAGAGTACGACTTGTGTTTCGTGTACACATCCCACAGCCCAATGGAAAAGTCCTTTCTCTGCAGACAGCTTCTATCCCTGTTGAGTGCTGTAAGTGAGTTTGTGATGATGTTTTAAAATTATGTTTATGATAGGTCATTTTCTGTTTTGCTTATCATGTAATGTTTGGATGAAAAGTATAAACTGAGGCACAAGAGTGGCTAGCTGGTGTGATTTTCCTATATGGAAATAAAGCTACATGGTTAGGAGGGAGGAGGAATGCTGATTTTAAAGTTAGAAAATAGTTTCCCATTATATTTTGACTGTAGGTAGCTGTGTGACTAGACAAAAATTCTCTTGACCACAGTTTTCTTGTATGTAAATGAGGAAGGTGGGCTTGACACTTGAGGATCAAATCATGAAGCTATCATTCTTATACTGTCACGTGTTCACCTCTGTTTAAAAGATCAGCCTTCATGTTGGAAGATGCCTGTCTCTATAAGCTGATACCTTAGCTAAATAAGGACTTACAGGATTTTTAAAAAAAATTATATTGGGGAACAGTATGTTTCTCCAGGGCCCATCAGCTCCAAGTTGTTGTCCTTCAATATAGTTGTGGAGGGTACAGTGTAGCTCCAAGTCCAGTCGCTGTTTTCAATCTTTAGTTGCAGGAGGCGCAGTCCACCATCCTATGTGGGAATTGAACCAGCAACCTTGTTGAGAGCTCGCGCTCTAACCAACTGAGCCATCTGGCCCCTGTGTTTTGTTTTTTGACCATAAATTTAAGTGCATCATCAGATTGAGAAAAAAATGTTTTTCCCCCTGATTTACAAAGGCGAGGAATGAAAAAAGGCCTTAGACCCTGATATTTACTCAAGCCCTGAAGAACTGTGGTAGCAGGTTAGCTGGTAGGACTGAAATATTGAGACTGCTATTTGGATCTTTAGCGCATAGACTTAGAAGTCTTTTAATTCCATGTCTTAATTTTGTATAGGAGGAAACTCAGGCACAAGTATCTCAAATACTCATCTAAGGTTATTTGCTTGTAGGTGACAGAGCTGTGCCTAGAGCACAGGTTTTCATAGTACTCTTTCGGTTATATTACACCATTTTATTTCTGTTAACTACCTGCATTCTTAATTTGGAATCACACCTACTTAATTACCTTTCTGTGCCTCCTTTTGCTGTTCGCTGAATTGGAGTAATACTTTATAATTTTCCAATAGACTGTGGTAATCACTGAGTAGTAGAATTCATGTAGAAGTAATTTTTGTGTTAATTTTTAATAGATAACACAGGTACATGGTACAGAGTTCAAAAAGAATAAAAATATAGAGTGAAAGCAAATTTCCAAGTTAACTAGTTCTCTTTCTTAAAAGCAGCTGTCATTGCCAGTGTCTTTATTATTCTGCCAGAGTATTCTATGCCTCTATAAGCATATATATATATATATATATATATATATATATATATATATATATATATATATATACACACACACACACACACACACACACACACATATATATCTTATTTAGCAAAGTAATTTAAATAATTTAAGTTCGTAGAGTAGTTTGAGTTTTTGAGATGAAGTTCCTCTGAAGTGACTTCCTATTTTTTCTTTTAGTTTATTAAATTAATATGTGATTGTTGTAGAGAATATAAAAAATGCAGAATAGTAAAAGAGTAGTATCAAAATCTTTTGTAATGTCATTTCCCCAAGATAGTCATTGTTAACCATTTTTTGGATTTTCTTTTTTTTTTTTTTCTGTCTACACATATATACAATATTTTCTAGTTGGGCTTACCTGATACAGTTTTATATCTTTTTTTTGGTATTTTTGCTTAAAATGGGCATTTTCTCATATTGTTAAATATTCATCAAAAATACTGTTTTTTAATTTATACATAATTTTTTATTATGACTAATACCATTTGTTGAACACATTTTTGCTGTTATCTTGTACCTCTGATGGCTAATTTCCACCATAAATGTCGAAAATTTGAATTAGTCTACTCCCTAGGCCAGTCAGTACTTGTTTCCTGGCTTCTTCTCTGGGAGCTATTTGGGACTTAATTAAGGATATAAGTATATTTTCTGAGATCTAGATTGGTGCTCAGTACTTCCCAAGTGGTAGTTGATACTAAATCATGGGCCATCCCCGATGAAAGAATCTATTTTAACATTCTCTTTGAGGGGCAGGGATCCCAATTCACATACCTTTTGTGGCTTCGCATTAAATAGTTGGGAGAGACAAGAGTCCTAGTGAACTGGGAGTGTATGCTTCCTAAAGGCAAGTTTACATTTCTTTAAAATATTATTCTAGCCAAACAAAACACAGTTGACTTCAAAACCACCAATTTTTCCTTCCAAGTAGTAGGACTAAAAGTAGACCTGTTTTCTAAGTGTGAAGAAGAATATAATCCGCTTTTTTTTGTTTGTTTTAATCCAGAGAGAAACCTAGTTATTTTAGGCATTAGAGAACCTAAACAATCAAAAGAAGTATAATCTATAGCTTGAAGGTCAAGCAGTTAGGAAAAAAGAAAGAAAAGTGAGAAATAGGATCTCCAGAAACTTAGCAACTTGGAATCAGTCAATATCAGAGAAAGGTGGCATCAAGGTCACTGTTTATAATAAATTCGTTAATTTAAATAATTCTAAGGCATTAAGAAAAACTTGTTCATGTACCCTGGGAATGAAGAGTGCAGTGCATATAGAAACATTTATATCTATTTTTAAAAATTCATTATTGAAATGTGTACTTTATGTATGCTTCAGTTATTTATTTAGAAAATTGTCCAAAATGGAATCCTGATGTCTTAATGATAATGTAAATATTTTCTTGATGAAAGGTCAACTTGGTGTTTGTCCTTTAGAAACTTTTCTTCTTTTAATTGTATGCAACATAATTACATATCTTTGGATTTAATTTGCTTTTTATCATTACATTACATTTATCAATTTTAACACAGTTGTAGGGAAGAAATATATTAAAGACTTAAGCTAAAAAGAGAAAAGTTGGATGATGTGAATGTGTTGGAGTCAATATGAAGTTGCAGGCATTAATTAATTTCGCTTTATTAATTGGTTTCTTTACAGTTGTAGTCAAAGAAAATAATTTAGAAATCATATAAGTTGAAGAAATATTTTGTTTTCTAAATAGTGGAGTTATTTTTGTGGATATTGTTACCATTGTCTTAAATTGTAAAAGTCCAGTTTGCTTCTCTGTATTTTCATTTTCCAGCTTGAATTTGTCATTTATGTATGAAAAATTGTAAACTAATATTTTGTCTCTTCTCACCTTGTAACAAAAACAAAAACAGCCCAGCGTTCTGCTCAAGAACTTCCTCATATTGAGAAGTACAGTATCAACAGTTGTTCTGTAAATGGAGGTCATGAAATGGTTGTGACTGGATCTAATTTTCTTCCAGAATCGAAAATCATTTTTCTTGAAAAAGGACAAGGTAAATAATATGAGATTTGAGTTGATTGACCTCAATCTAAGGCACAAAAGGGTGAAATGAATTATTCAGATGTTTCACTGACATTAATCACAAAATAGATTTTCTAAAAGGTGCAGTGATTATTTATGCAGATTTTATTGTAAGCCAAACATTTATTAAGTTTTCATATAAATGTTAAGTTTTCATTAAGGATGTCTCAAAAGTAGAAGAATCCCCCAGTAGTTTTACTCCAAGAGAATTGAAAACATATGTCACACAGAAACTTGGACACAAGTGCTTACAGCAGCATTACTCCTAATAGTCAAAAAATGGAAACGACCCAGGTGCTCATCAGCTGATAAATGGATAAACAAAATGTGGTCTATCCATACAATGATGGGATATTATTTATCTATAAAAAAAGAATAAAGTACTGATTTATGCTACAACATGGATGAACCTTGAAAACATTGTGCTTAGTGAAAGAATCCAGCACAGAATATCCAGAATCAGCAATTTATAGAGACAAAGTGGATTAGTGGTTATAAGAGATTGGAGGAAGGTGTCAGTGGGGAATGACTACTAATGGCATAGGGTTTCTGGAATTAGATAGTGGTGATGGTTGTAGAGCTCTGTGAAGATGCTAAAAACCTCTGAATTGTATACTTTTAAAGGGTGAATTTTATGTATAATTATACGAATTACTTCTTAATTTTTAGAAAAGTAGAAGAAGCCTATGTCTATCAGAGTATTTTAGCCCTTCTTGAGCATATTTAAAACATTTCCCTGCCAATTATTCCCTCTCTCATATCTTTTTAAGCATTTAAAAAATGTGAAATGAAATTCTATCCTTATAAGAATAATATAACAAATACTCATATCTGCTACTCAGTTTAAGAAATAGGATATTTACCTTTGAAGGCTTCTTGGTGCCCCTTCCCAAATGGATACCTTTCCTGAATCAGTCCTTTATTTTTCTTTATAGTTTTATTTTATATATTTTCCTGTTTTTGGACTTATTATATAATATTGCATGTATTTTTCTGAAAATGGTATTTTCAGAGGTCAACATTAGTGTTTTAAGATTGATCCATGTGACTGAAGATCTTTCACTGTATGTAATTTCACTGTATGAATGTGCTACAATTTATTATCCAGTCTCTCACTGGATATTTGGGCCATGTTTTGTTTTTGGCACTGCCAAACGATAATAGCTAACAATGCTGCTATGAGCATTCTAGTTCTTAGCACCTGGTGGGCTAGGCAAGAATGTCAGTAGGTATAAAATGTTATCTTGAATTTTGGGTTTGAATTTCCCTGTTACCTATTGAGGTTGTCATGGGCCATTTACATTTCTTTTTTATGTAATACCTGTTCATGTCTTTGCCCATTTTTTTCCCATCGATTCAGTTTTTATTTATTAACTTGTAGGATTGTTTATATAGTCTGGATATCAAAATGAGCTGGGGAAGTGCCCCATTCCACTTTCCAAATGTGTTTATGTCATGTAGTCTCAACTTCCTTTGAACACACATGTCAGAGCTCACCTCTGAAACCTTCTGGGCTGGGAGCTGTCTTTGTGGGGAGCTATTAATTTCTGACATAAGTCTATTTGTGGTTATAGGACCATTTAAGTTTATTTCTTCTTGAATTAGTTTTAGTGGTTTATATTTTCCAGGTGAATAGAAAAATATTCCTCCTGTGTTTCTCCTTTACTCTTGTAATACTACCACATTCACAATACTTCTGATACCAGATGTGTGAGTTTCCCATACATCAAGCAATTCTTCAACACCAACTGGGTGTCCTCAATTCACTTCAATTCAATTCAGTTCTGAAACTAACTGGAGTTAGTGCAGACTCCACAGGTTAAGGACTTAGTCCCATAAGACTACCCCCCACTTCAGATGCCAATCTTAAGTAGTAGGTCCCCAGGTTACCCGTAACTTCTATCTGACTTGGTTCCCAAGACCCCCCTTTCCTGGATTTGATCATTTGGTAGAACAGCTCTCAGAACTCAGGGAAACTTATTTATGTTCACCACTTTATTATATAATAAAAGCTATCATAAAGAGTACAGATGAACATTTAGATGGAAGAGATACATAGAGCAAGGCATGTGGGGAGGACCAGGAGCTCTATGCCCTCTACCAGCACACCACTCTTCCAGCTCCTCCATGTGTTCAGCAACACAGAAGCTCCCTGAACCCCACAGTGTTGGAATTTTTATGGAGGCTTCATTGTATAGGCATGATGGATTATTCCATTTCCAGTCCCTCTCCCCTCTCTGGAGAATGGCCGTGGTCCTGAAAGTTCCAGGCTTCTAATTATGGCTTGGTTTTTCCAGTGACCAGCCTCCATCTAGGAGGCCACCAAGAGTCACCTCCTTAGAACAAAGACACTCCTGTTACCCAGGAAATTCCAAGGGACTTAGGACCTGTGTCAGGAACCAGGGTCAAAGACCAAATATTAGAACAAAAGATGCACCTAGTGCTCTTATTAGGAAATTACAAAGGTTTTAGGAGCTCTATGCCAGGAATTGGAGGCAGAGAGCAATATATATATTTTTCTATTATTTCACACCAGTATTTTATGTATTTTGCCTAAGTTTTTTCAAATTTATTGACATTAATTTGCTCGTAATACTCTCTTTCTGCTTCTGGAATTATATGCCTTGTAAAAAATTATCCCGGCTGTTATTTATTTGTGTAATCTCTGTTTTTTTAATCAGTATTTCCAGAGTACTTGGCTTTGTTGATCCTTTCAGTTGTGTCTTTGATTTCTGTTTCTCTAATTTCTGTATTTTTCCTTTTCACCTTTTTTGGGGCTTAATATATTATTTTTTTAAATTTAAATACTTATTCATTTTTCATCCTTTCATCCTTTTTTACTTAAGTGCTTGAGACTATACGTCACCCCATTGTCTATCTCTTGTAATTTCAGCACCTCTTTTTCCACTGAATCCTTTTTCTCGGAGTTTAAATATGTTCAAATCTTCTCATCCTAAACATTCCCTTTCCCTTGACTCTGTCATCCTCATAACTGTCATTTCATTTCTCTTTCATTTATCATCCAACCTCTCAAAAAAGTAATCTGTCATCTACCTTCATTGCCTTACCTGCTACTTTTAATCTTCTGTCGTTTACTATATTGAAATTGTAACCTGTAAATTAGATAGCTGTCTACTCTCCTTCTTAGCACACTTTTACTTCTTGGCTTTGTGTAATTGTACTTATCTGGTTCTCAGCACATCTTTAACTATTCCCACTTTTTCTGGCCCTTAAATATAGATGTTTCCCAAGGTTCTTTATTCAGTTTTCTTTTCATTATATTCCTTCGTTCTAGGAAATTTCATCAGCTACCAAATCTCTATCCATAGCCACGTTCTTTCTCCTGGACTTGTAACCTGTGCTTCAAAGTACCCACTTAATATTTCTCCAGTTAATGTCCATGGATACTTAAAATATGAAAACATGTCAGACTTCACAAAACAGTTTCGCTCACTGGGTTCCCCAACCTCATTAATAATGTCAGGGCCTTCTTCTTCTCGGGCTGGAAACCATGTTAACACCTATCTTCTCCTTAAA
Organism: Rhinolophus sinicus; assembly: GCF_057876585.1. Classification (NCBI taxonomy): domain Eukaryota; kingdom Metazoa; phylum Chordata; class Mammalia; order Chiroptera; family Rhinolophidae; genus Rhinolophus; species Rhinolophus sinicus. Next base: position 65,052,720 of record NC_142508.1, on the reverse strand, counting down.
CTCACTTCCTTGCAACCCCTTCCGCCCTGACCAATACTGCCTGTCTTAAAGAAATATCAGTTCTGTTTCACAGTTTATTAATTCATCATATATATATGAAGCAACTGCTATGTGAAAGACAGAGTGTAGGTATTAGGGCTATGATGGTGAGGAAAACCTCCAGGTTGCCTGCTTTGATGAAGCCTACATTCTACTAAGGGAGCAGACAATAAACATATAAACAAATAAGTGAACAAGGTAATTCCAGATAAAAGGGCTGTGAAGTGAGAAGGTAAAGTGATAGTGATGGAATAGTGAACTATTTATATCAGGTGGTCAAGGATTCGCTTTCTGTTGAGGTCATATTTTAAGCAAAATAGGAATTATGAGGAAGAGATAGTACCTCAAAGCTATGCCTTTCCACTGTAAAAATTCATTTATGTCTGAATATAATAAATATGTGTGTATAAGGCAGTTTCATTGTAGAATTCATTTTATTAACCTAGAGCTTCACTTTTAAGAGCTTTTGAATCCTGGTGGCAGTTTATTGGCTTCAGATGAGATTGCAGTTTTGATCACGTAATTCCCATTCTGAAAGCACTTTCAGTGATCCCTTCATTTTTTTTAAGCTGTTTAATGTGGCATTTAGGCCACAATCTGTTGCCTGTCTTTCCAGCCTCATTTCTTACTGCTCCCTGCCTCATACTTTACACTCTACCATCATGGCTGCGTGTGGTCCTTATATCATGTGGTTTCTTCTCATCTTCCCTTTGCTCATGCTATCTCTTCTGCCTAGATTACTCTTACCCCCATTGCCCACCAACATCATCTGAGTTCCCCCTTATATTTAAGCCTTAACTTCCGGAGCTCCTTGAGAAGCTTTTCTTGTCTTACATCCCCACCCCAAGACTATGTTAAGGACCCTGACCTCTGTGCTCTTGGTACTTCCAGAGTACAATTTTATTAGTTAGTGTAACTACCATACTTCTTTGTAATGAACTGTTTGTGTTTGCCTTTGATCCACAGAGTGAAGGCAGGGTATCCTGTCTCCATTATCTGAGTAACCAAAGTGCCTGGTACGTCAGGACCCAGCAAATGATTGCTGAACTGAGCTGTAATTATAAGTAGCCATCATAGGGTTTGTCTGTATCGTCTCTTGTGCATAAGGATGACCAGGAAATGATAGTCCCAATCTGGAAAGCATTTGATTGAGTCTCTCCTGATATCTTCACAGACCAGATGAAGAAATCATGCTAGCTGTGAAGATACTTGTATGGGTTAATCACTGGGTGAATGCCCATAACATAAAAAGAATGCTTCAGAATAGCTGCTCATCAGACTGGAACGAGAGCTTTAGTAGCCAGGCGGGGCTCTCCCCAGGTCAATAATTCACTTGGAATGAAGAGACAGAAAATGTGTGGGCCAGATCTTTACACAAATCTGTAAAGCCTAGAAGCCTATTTTAGAAGACTGTCATGGTATCTAAAAAGATCTTCACGAGCCAAGTGATCCAAGAAAATGAAGTCTAGTGGGGATAAATTAACGTAACAAGGGTTGGGGGTGGGGGAACCAAGCTGCATAAGTGTACAGTGTGGGAGCTTGAGCTGGGCAGTAGGAAATATGGCAGACTGAGGAACACTTGCTAGCCACACAGTAAGTGTAAGAAAGAATATGGTGCGGCTGCCCCAGAAAACTTTTAACAGAGACACAGCATCTCCATATAGGGTGGCAAGAGCCTCAGTCAGTCTCTGCCATGCTGCATCATTTCTCACCTGGACTACAGTCCTGGACCTGGAGCATTTATTTGGAGGGAGGTGGTCACACTGGAGGAGTGAAAGAAAAGTGATCAGGAAGGCTGAAATATTATGTAAGGAATAGATGCAAACTGGGATGCTAGCCAGCAGAAGAAGAGACACAGGCAGGTATAACTGCTTTTAAATACCTGAAATCTTGTCTCACAGAGAAGCACTCAAGATTTGGTTTTGGTGACTTCAAGGAGTAGTAATTAGACCAATGGTTGGATACTATAAGGATACAGTTTTCATTTATCATAAAGAGCTTTCCAGCAGCAGTTACTGTCCAAAGATGAAATGGGTTACTTGGTGAGGGAGTGTATTTCCCATTATGAAGGCATACAAGCCACAATTTGGTGGAAGGTGCTCTCAGATTTTCAAATATCACTGGGCAGAAGAAACTCTATGGGGCCTGCTAATTTAGACAGGCCATTTTTTTCTCTCCATTTTTTCCCCATAGGTACACATTTTATTGTCATAATGGAAGTCAGTGAGAAAAAGATTCCCTTTGCCAATAAATTTGTAATACTAAATACATTAGATTTTGTTTATATGCTTCATGGCTTGAATTACTTTAAATTGTCAATTGTTTCTTTCAACAGATGGACGACCTCAGTGGGAGGTAGAAGGGAAAATAATCAGGGAAAAATGTCAAGGGGTAAGAAATTTGCCTTATTTCTTTAGAAATAACTAAGAAGTTTAATGAGCAAATTGGGTAATGCTGATTATGGTGCAGAAGAGGAGCCTTTTATCTGTTGAGTAATAGAAAAATAAATTAAAATTTTTAGAAATTTGGATGTGAGATATTTTCCTGATATTAAAATTAATTGGTGTTTTCGGCCCCTCTTGTGTATAACAAAGAATAAATCAGAAATGAAAGATTTTAGAAGTTTCTTAGTGAAGTTATTGATTTATTTCTCTGAATTCAGTGAAGAAATCAAACAAATTCAATAAAGACCATATATAATAGGCAAAAAATAGGAGGAGGATTCCCAACTCCTCAGCAGTAAGCCTTCCAGGATTCAACACTGAAAGCTGTGGTCCCTTCCTGGTTGGAATAGAGACAGAATCTTCTTCTTTGGGGTAGAGAATACCACTTCCCACAGTGCTCTCCAAAGACTTTGGAGAAATTAGGTGAAGGGTTGCCGTAGGTTTGGAGCTAAAGGTTTTTACCCTGCTTTGTAAAATTATTTTTTTATATGGATACAAATTTTGTGTATTGTCAGTTTAGAACATTTTGAATATAAAATTTAAGATGAGGAATCTAAACTATAACATAACTTGGGAAATATTAAATTTGATTAGAAACCAGAATAGACTTCCAGTTAAGATGTATAGTAATGTGGTAGTCAATGGAACAGAGTATCTCACTATATGTATTTTACTCACCCAATTGGGTAACAGCAGTTTTTCCTTTAATGGTTTACTTTAAAGAACTCATCTCTGTTAAGACTAGAGTATCCATAGACGAAATCTGCAGGTGATTTACATGATCAGTTGGTGTGCATAATGATCTATGGTGGGAGGGTCTGGGGAGATAAGACTGGTGAATAGTGCTGAGTTTAGCAGGTGCATTTCATTTTTAGTTCTGAGTGTAACACAATCTTCCTTTCCATGCCTCTTAGGCTCACATTGTCCTTGAAGTTCCTCCATATCATAACCCAGCAGTTACAGCTGCAGTGCAGGTGCACTTTTATCTTTGCAATGGCAAGAGGAAAAAAAGCCAGTCTCAACGTTTTACTTACACACCAGGTACGAGAAATTGTGATGGTTTGCTACAGAGCTTTCTTTCATAATGAAAAAAAAGTTATTCAATGGATCCTATATTAGAATGTTCACGGTAGGATGCTTTATAATCAATAAAAATTCCAATATATGCCTAATCTATAAAGTTTGTGTTGACTTTAAATATTAGATGTGATATCAATTGTTATTTTGTCATTTATTATAATGAAATTAGAAAATGGAATGTAGATTTGAAGTGTGTTTTTCAGGAGCTACCAAAAATCACTAGCACTACAGGAAGGGCAAGTGTTTCTGAATGTGTGTAAACTCCCCTTGTGCCCTTAGCATTGCAAGAAGTGAGTTTTAGCAGGGAAATGACATGATCAAAAATGTATTTCAAAAATCATATTTCCTACAACATATAAATGTATCAAATTAACATGTTGTGCACCTTAAATTTATACAATGTTCTATGTCAGATATACTCAGTAAATTCAAAAGTTAAAAATAACATTACTTTCCCTATATTTCTTCTGTTTCTGTAAGATGTCAATGACCAGTTTAGTCTTTTCTCAGATTACTAACTGGAAAGTGAGATTTATATGGGAAAAAACAAAAAAGGTTAAAAAGGTGATTCAAATCACGAGGGTGTTTGGGATGTGCGGAGGGGAGAGCACAAATGAAAAAAAAATACAAGGTTTCTTAGAAAGTTGGGGGGATAGGATTTAAAATAAAGAAGTTGGAATCGGCCTTAGATGGGAGAAGGAACAGGAGGGAAGGTAAAGAAGATGAACAAGATGGATGTGCATTAAGAAGGTTTGTAGATTCGGTATTGGGGAGTTGAGCAAGTTTCGATATGATAGTGTCATTTTTTTCTGTGAAGAATGATGTGAAGTCTCCTGTTTTGAGCAGAGGAGAGTGTGGTGATTTGGCAGTTTGAAGAGTATGGAGAAGCTTGATATAATTGGAAAGACAGCTAAAGACATATAGTGCAAAAGTGTTATCAAATGCTGCTGAGATGGAAGACTGTAAAGTCTAACCTGAATAATGAGGGAGAGGGTTTCTGGGATGGGGGGAAAAGCAATAGTGTATGCAGATTAGAGGTTTTGATTACTACCCTCATAGTGGTAGTAATTGAACAGGTAAACAGAAAGGAAAAAGTATAATGCCTTTACATTATCAGCTTGTGAATTGGGAAGACAATATAAAGGCAGAATCCTAGAGGGCATTATATAGGAGAATGGAAGTCAGTGGGGCCCCAGCGCACAGAGAGAATATTGGCCTTATGGTTGTCATTACTGGCCTTATGGTTGACAGAATACAAATCAGGTGGCACAAACTAACAGAAGGAAGAGTGGACACATAGGAGTGTTTGGATAATCCTTGTTCTGGTTGATTACTGTCTTTTCTCTGCAGCATTTGGCTTTTTTTGTTTTTTTCTAAAATGAAATTTTGAACAAAATTTTTACAAAAACAAATGCATACTGTGAATTATAAAAAATCACAAGTTGAAAAATATTTTAAAACACCCAAATTCTCTTCCACTTTAAAACTGTCATTCTATCCTTGTAGATCATTTTGATCCACACATAGACACAACTTTTAAAAAATACAGATGGAACCTTACCACATATACTAATTTTAGAACATGAACATTTTTATTTTTCCTCATCAGTGGATAGTTTTATAGAATTTTTATAGCTTCTTAGTATTCTAGTGTATAACCCTATCTTTGTTATGTTAGAGTTACTTTGTTTTCCTTATTAATTTGTATGAATTCTTTTTTTTGGTATGGATTCTTTATATTAAAGATATTAGCCATTTGTTTATGTTTGTGGCAAATAATTCCTTTTAAAATCTTACTTGTAAAAATTTTAGATATTCTTAAGTTGCTTGTTTTTTATTAAAGGATTTGTCAATTTGTTACCCCTTTGGCAACCCCCTAACAATAGGGATCTGCAATGGAGAAATAATCATTAATTGCAAATGGATGATTCTTTTAAGTTTTTTAAAATTAGAAATGGTATTTAGCATTATTTGTCCCACATCAGTTTACTTTATCAAATGAAGACCATTAATAGAGCACAGAGCTCTTCCTCAGTGGTGCTGCCTGAACTTATTCTCAGCCTCTAGCTTTAGAACTTCTGATGTGAGAGCCCCCATCCCATCCCCACCCCCACCCCAGCATCCCTGAAGCTGTGGAGGGACGATACCTTCCTCTGAGGCCCAGCAGAAGTTATTTGTGCTGGAGGTACCATATGAGCTCTGGTTTTGGAATAATGTGGCTTTTAGAGATAGCTTTAGAGCCAGACTCTTGTGTGTATTATTTTGCCTGTGGGAAAATATTTGCTGTGTGCTAAGTAATTGACTGGACAGACCCAACTTTTGGATTGTGGTTGTTTCAGTTGGGAGAGAAAACTGCCTTACACTCAGGAGAGCAGGTCTCAGTTCTGCCACAGACTATACCCCACTGATTAACTAATGTCTCTATAAAACAAGGATGTAAGACCAAAGGAGTGGTTTTCAAATTGTTTAAATTCTGTTATTCTTCAAATAAAGCCTTATACAAAAAGGCTTATGCAAAAAGGACGAAAGCAAGCTTGCATGCTGTTTATACTGGAAGAAGAAACCCAGAGAGCTCCCACTTTTTGCATCCTGCTCTCCCACATCCATCACTTGGAGATGAGTGTGAGGCTTCTCATGGTTTGAAAACCACAAGACCAGTTGATTTATTTTTTTCTAGATCCTTCCGTCCATCAACATTCTAAATTTGAAAATGAGCATATATAACACAAAAGGTAGAGTTAATCTTTTTTAAACCAAATTATTCTAGGTATTGTAAGGTCTCTAAATGGTATTTCCCTTCAAACAAGAATGAATTACCCTAGGCCAACAATGAGGACTTCCTTTTGGTCAGGGTGGAGTCGGAATCCCTTATAGACCAAAGAGCGAATACTTGCTTTGGCAGAGTGGAAATACACTTGATTTAGCAAAGCAGAACTCGCAATCTAAGTACCCAGATGAGGATTAGTAACATAGAAGTAAGGACTGGATTGTGCAAAAAAGATGGATGTTATGCTGTAGTTTTCAATCCCTCTATCTCCTTTTTAGTGCATGATAACCAACCACTTACTTAACCAAGGGCCTCACCTCGTCCATTCAGAATTAAGTAATGAGAGTGGGCTTTCTTAGATATTCTCCGTCCTTACGTAGAAATGTAGCTCTGGATATAGAATTTACTGTAGCTTTTCTGGGACCAGAGTAGGAGCTAAAGTAGAAGAGGGAAAAAGAGAATCCACTGGTCCAGGGAGAAAGTTCTCGTTCTGCCAAAGTTAGAAAAAAAATAAGTACATAAACACATGAGAGAGGTCAGGAGCCAGTAGACCCATACTTGGAACACCTGAGCAAGAATCAGAAACTGGATGGAGCCCTGGGTCGGCAACATGAGCATGTGGCAGAAACAAGAAGAGTGTGGATAATACCTTTCTCTCTGTCCTTGGGGTGGTTAGCTCACTAGTTGCCAGATTTAGAGGCTAAAGTGGATGAATGATGAGCCCATTCTGTTCTTGCTAGGAAGCCAGAGTGATGTGTACAACTCAAATACATCACCAAACAAGTTCATTAATTACCACTTCTATAGTAAAATATACTATCAGGACTGTCTTAATTCATTTCCTCAGACTGAGATCATGCTTATGTGAGGAGGTTTGTTCTTGGCAAGGGTGTAGTGAATGGTCAGGTGAGATTTGACCTTGCTTTGGGTCTCATAGTTATTTTCTTTTGACATAAAATGACATACATTCGGCTCTCTGCATCGCGGACTCCCAACTACAGATTGAAAACAGTACAGGTTTATTGAAAGAAGCTCCATGTATAAGTGGACCTGCACAATTAAATCTGTGTTATTCAAGGATCAACTGTACTATTTTGTGAAGATCATGAAATATTTAATTATCTTAATAAGTAGTACGAAGGAAGAAACAATGAGATGTGAATTCAAGAAAATTATTTTTAAATAAGTTATATTATAATAGCACTTCAGTAGGAGACTAAGTAGATAATTTCTAGAAAAGTGGACTGAAATGCTTGCCAAGAGAAACAATGAAATCAGTTGTTTTGACACTTGATAAATTAACTGATCGTTCTTTTCTGTTTTGATACACATTAAACAAAATAAGTCAAATGCATTGATTCCTACTATAGGTAGTCCTTGTATCAGGTAGACTCATCCTAAATCATGAATCTGCTACTTTTTTGATGTAATAAAGGATAATGGCTGGTATTCATAGCCTCTGCTTTGCTTGATGGAATGGTGAAGTATAATCTTCCTTGGTAATATAATGTACTGCAGGCTTAAAAGCATGGACTTTGTTGTTTGTGTGGTTTTTTTTTTAACTTGAATACTTTTAGAGCAAGGAACACTCCCTGTTGTCTTACGCTTACTGACTTCCCATATTTTATATTATCTGCCTTCCCTGAAAGCATTTGAGTTTTCAACCCCCTGGCTTGGATTTGTGCTGCAGTTTTATAGCCTAGAATGAAGGCCCTTTGTAATTATTGTTTGTATTATGTAATAACATTTGCTTTAATCATTTTCTTTTCAGTTTTGATGAAGCAAGAACACAGAGAAGAAATTGACTTGTCTTCGGTTCCATCACTGTCTGTGCCTCATCCTGCCCAGACCCAGAGGCCTTCCTCAGATAAAGGACACCCACGTGACAGTGTGCTGTCAGCACAGAGAAGCTTGGTTTGTCCCATCCAGCAAACATATGCATCCATGGTAACCTCAACCCATCTGCCACAGTTGCAGTGTAGGGATGAGAGTGCTGGTAAAGAACAGCATATGCTACCTTCTTCAGTCATGCACCAGCCTTTTCAAGTCACACCAACACCTCCTGTGGGGTCTTCCTATCAGCCTATGCAAAGTAATGTTGTGTACAATGGACCAACTTGTCTTCCTATTAATGCTGCCTCTAGTCAAGAATTTGATCCAGTTTTGTTCCAGCAGGATGCAGCTCTTCCTAATTTAATGAATCTTGGCTGCCAACCACCGACATCCCTTCCTTTTCATTCTTCAAATTCAGGCTCACCCGGACATCTCTTAGCCCACACACCTCATTCTGTGCAGACCCTGCCTCATCTGCAGTCAATGGGATATCATTGTTCAAACACAGGACAAAGATCTCTTTCTTCTCCAGTGGCTGACCAGATCACAGGTCAGCCTTCCCCTCAGTTACAGTCCATTACATATGGTCCTTCACAATCGGGGTCTGCTACAGCAGTTTCCCCAGCAGCTTCTCATCCCCTGGCCAGTTCACCACTTTCTGGACCACCATCTCCTCAGCTACAGCCTATGCCTTACCAATCTCCTAGCTCAGGAACTGCCTCATCACCAACTCTAGCCACCAGAATGCATTCTGGACAGCATTCAACTCAAGCACAAAGTACAGGCCAGGGAGGTCTTTCTGCACCTTCATCCTTAATATGTCACAATTTGTGTGATCCAGCTTCATTTCCATCTGATGAGGCAACTGTGAACATTAAACCTGAACCTGAAGAGCAGGAACCTAACTTTTCAACAATTGGTCTACAGGACATCACTTTAGATGATGGTAAGTTCATCTTTATGTTCTTGAAGCAGTGAAGATTCAGGAACTTCCTTCTCTAAGAATCATAAAAAAGCTACTGTGGATAGCTTATTGGCATATGCTTGGGATTTTTAGTAAGTTGTTGTTACTAGAAATAAGCTAATATATGATTTTGAGAATAGACATGAAAATCTATGCTTTAAAATCTGTTTTACCACTAATATCTGTTGCAAAGTCTGAGACCTCAGGTGATAACCTACCACCCGATTATAATGGAACTGAACACATGAGATTTATTGGGCATCTTTTTTTTCCCCACTGAAATTGATATATTTTAATTTCTTCTTTTTTGTGTGTGCTGATTTATTTATTTATTTATTTATTTATTTATTTAAAGTTTATTGAGGTGACAATTATTAGTAAAGTTACATAGATTTCAGGTGTACAGTTCTGTAATACATCATCTATATATCACATTGTGTGTTCACGGGCATCTTTTCTTCTAAAATGTATAGTGAGGTCACTGTCTAGAAAATGGAACTCAGGGGCATTAATTCAGTAAACATTGCTGAATGCCAGCCATTTGCAGGGCACAGAGTTAGATGCTGGGAATACTAGGAATGTATTAAGATAGAGTTCCTGCCCTTGAGGAGACTCACACGAGTGAAGAACCGAGTGCTCCTCTGTGGCTCGCCATCTTGTGGAGTCAGGTAGTGGTGATAGTATGAGACCAGACTGGGTTGCTGCTGTTGGTACAGCTGTTGGCACCAGGATAAAAAGAAGCTATTTATATAAATGTAGCAAATTGGTATGTAGACCTCAGTCTTTATGAAATCAATAAATGGAGGAACAAACTCTGGACAATTAGCTATTTAAATAATTGAAAATTCCCCAAGATAGGATTTTCAGGTAATAAATAATATTAGGGCTTATTCTTGGCTTTATCATTTATATGGTAGTGAAATTTTGTCTAAATAGGGATTCAGTTAAAGCTATCTGTAAGTATTGTCCAATATGAAAATTCTAAAGATTCTGATACATGGATATAGAATATTAGTTCTTGCTCTGATTCTGTATTAGTCTATAGAAAAGTATTAGGTGGTACAAAAGTAATTGCGGTTTTTGCAATTATTTTAACCTTTTAAACCGCAATTTCTTTTGCACCAACTTAATAATTCTAGCTCAGCCATCTTCTTTACACTTCTAGGGAGGCTGAGTTTACTACTTAGTTGTAAAACTGGTATTAAATCTCAAAAGATTCAGCTGGTCTTCCTTGAGGAGATGACCTTTGAGCCCAGTCTTAGAGGATGAGTATAAGTTTTCAGTAAATGATGATCAGAGGGCAAATTAGGCGACAAAAGCAGAAGCATAGAGCTGTGTCTGGGAAAGCATGATTGTCTGTGACTGGAGGGTGAATGGTAGTAGACGATGACTTTCAAAGACACAAGGGGATGTGCCCCATCATTTGTATGCTGATAGAAGGTATTTGTATGAACTGAAGCAACACGTACAATTTACAGAACATTTTCCTGTACCTTCTCTAATTTAAACCTTACTAATCCTCTGTCTCTGAGGTGGATAGTGACATTTAAAGAATTGGACTTTCTGAAGGTCACACAACTGGTAAGTAGCAGAGCTGAGAATGGAATCAGATCTTTTCAGTCTAGTCTTTCTATTTCAGCACTACGGCTGCCTCCCAGCAACAGCAGGCTGTGGTGGTTAGAACTCTGTGCCAAAGGGGATCCCTCAAGCTTTTGAATTGCTAGAGAATAGCGGAACGTTCTCCATGAATGTGTGCAGAATTTCACTGCATGAACACATGTGCACAACTGCATCCGATCTGTTACACTTATATATTGAGGGCTCTGGCATTAAGTGATTTTTTAATGCACAGCGGGCATGTGTCACACTCCCTACTTAATAATGATGAATACCAGGTAGAGAGGGAGACTATTTGATGCAAAATGGATTTTAAGTAAATAAAGGCTTTTTCAAATATACACAGGCTTTTAAAATGTTACCTATTCATTCTTTTGGCAGTTTTAGACTAACTATTCATAATACTTTCAAGGTTTGTATGTAGAACTTTAATCCCTGAAACAAAGGGTGAGCCCTTGAGTGATAATCTACCTCCCATTTGTGATGAAACTGAAGAGATGAGATTTATTGAGCAGGCCTCAAAGGGTATCCCAGCTCATTTTCTTTCCAGATGAGGACATTTCTTTGTCTAAAAAGACACCAAAGCTGGAACCTACTCTTTCTAACTTATCACAGATTGAGAGATTTTTTGGAGTGGGGGGCAAATTGGAACTAATAGAAAGGGTTGTGAAAATTTTATTTCTGGGCTGGCCTGGTGGCTCAGGCGGTTACAGCTCCGTGTTCCTAACTCCGAAGGCTGCCTGTTCAATTCCCACATGGGCCAGTGGGCTCTCAACCACAAGGTTGCCAGTTCAATTCCTCGAGTCCTGCAAGGGATGGTGGGCAGTGCCCCCTGCAACTAAGATTGAACACGGCACCTTGAACTGAGCTGCCTCCTGGATGGCTCAGTTGGTTGGAGCGCGGGCTCTCAACCACAAGGTTGCCAGTTAATTCCTCGACTCCCGCAAGGGATGGTGGGCTGCGCCCCCTGCAACTAGCAACGGCAACTGGACCTGGAGCTGAGCTGCGCCCTCCACAACTAAGACTGAAAGGACAACAACTTGACTTGGAAAAAAGTCCTGGAAGTACACACTGTTCCCCAATAAAGTCCTGTTCCCCTTCCCCAATTAAAAAAAAAATTATTTCACCATTTGAATATGTGAAGATGTATAACAAAAACAGAGAATCTGGAAAAATGAGGTCTGTGAGAGCAAGTATAAAAGTGATTTCATTTTTGCTCCATTCATTGTATAGGGCACATGACCAAGAAAAGTTCCCATATTGTATGTAGCCCCACACAAGGATTAGCTATTGAATTTCCTCATTGCCATCTGTCAGGAGACTTGACAGAAGCTCAGTGGTGTTAGAGGTAATTAGAGGGGGGAAAAAACTAAACTGTACTCCTGAGCACCTTGGATTATTGGATGTATAATTTTTACAAATTGCATTTTTTTAAGTCTTTTTTATTTTTTTTATTGGGGAACAGTGTGTTTCTCCAGGGCCTTTCTGCTCCAAGTCGTTGTCCTTCAGTCTAGTTGTGGAGGGTGCAGCTCAGCTCCAAGTCCAGTCACCGTTTTCAATCTTCAGTTGCAGGGGGCGCAACCCACCATCCCATGTGGGCATTGAACCTGCAACCTTGTTGTTGAGAGCTCTCATTCTAACCAACTGAGCCATCCAGCGCCCCTACAAATTGCATTTTTGATACTTGGACTCTAAAATGAATTTTGGTATTTGCCAACTGACTCATTGACTATATTATTGGGTTTGCCTTTGAAGGTAAAATTCTAGATACTTAGAAAAATCCTATAGTTCTGTAAAGTTTTAATATAAATTCATCAAAAAACAATAACAACATATCTCACAGTTCTTGAACTCCATAGTACTTGAATGTCTCTTTTCTGGCTAGCTTGAAAAGCCATAAAACATGCCAAAAAAGGATTAGAAGCACTTTCAAAGTAAGAAACGCCCAAACCTGTAGAGAATTTTTATGAGTTTGTTTGAGCCAAACGGACACCATGTGCCAAGAAGCAAGATCTCAAATGCTCCCAGAGATAACAGTTTTGCAGCAGCTTTTATGCATTTGAAATTAAGGAGGGAACATACATGGAAGATTGGAGAAAACAAGGCAGGGATTGGATTACAGGATAGTTAACAAGATTATGCGCTCTCTTGAAGGTTAATACACCCTTCAAGGGGTATTAGTTTTGGTATTTCAAAGATGTGTTAACCCAGATGCACAAGAACAATGAATAGGGCTGGTTTAAAACCTTTCACTAAAGAAGTTACAGACCCGAGGCGTGGCTACCCACCATGACCTGCCCAGTTAGCAGTTTATGATCAGGTCACCCTGTGAGGTTACTTTCATAGAACCCCCTTTGTTTTCATCTACAGCACTTAAAGTGAACTCTGCAGTTAGCCTGAGCTCAAGTTTTAACTTTATTGTATTAAGTACAAAGTAGTTTCTACTCTATAACCAGAGGACACAATTTTAAAAAAATTGTGCTATACTAGTTAAATATACTTATCATCTAATACTAATAACTTTTATTAGTCCTCTTTATTTGTTTACCCACTCTTTTTAAAATTAAGATAAAGATTAAAACAAAAATAAAATATCCTTTTTATTTTTGAAGTTTTTAAGTAGGGTGGAGTTTGTCAGAAATCACTCAAGTATTACTTACGTGTTAGTTTTAGAAATGAGGACATTAACACCTTAAATTTTTATTATAAAATCAGTGAGGTTTAATAGAAAAGGTACTAGTGTACCTCAGCTCAGAAATTCAAGACTTACAGAGCTGGAAATACCCTAATGCAGCTCCCTCATTTTATAGATTAAAGAATCTGAGTTTTACCGAGCCTAAGGTATTCATCCAGGGGTAACACATGGAGTTAATAGCATAAAGACTAAAACCCAAGTCTTCTTACTCCTAATTCAGTACCCTGGGAGTTTTTCCAATATCTACAATCATGTTTCTCATCAGTTTGTATGTTGATACTGCAGGTGTAGAGCAAGTAGAATAGATGGAAAAAATGCCATTTTCTCCATAGAGCCTTGGTGTGTGAGAGGGGTCAGGGCAATGTTAAGGTGATAGATTCTCAGTATAGATGACGTTTTAAAGTCTCTATTCCTACACTTTTACACTGGGGTTCGTACTTGGGTATCCCTAGTGACGTTATATTCCTGTGTATGTCTTTCTCACCAGCGTCTTTGGAACATCCCAAGGCCTTTTAAGTTCCAGCTACCCATGTTTTGTGTGGGCTATGATGCCTCTGGATTCATGTAGAGCAAATCTAATCCTTCTTCTGTAATAGCCTTTCACGTGTGTGAAATCTTGAACTCTTGCCCAGTCTTAAAAACACTGCAACAACTGCACCCTTCTCTCACCCTCACCAGCATGGTACTTCCCCTCTGCTTAACCTTGATGTTTTGTTTTAGTTCCTTTTTATAGCGCAGTGTCCAGAAGGGAACACACTCCAGCCAGCTCAGAGTCTATTGGGACTGTCACCTTTCTTGTTCTGAAGATTTTATCAGTATGGCCTGAAGTCAGGGGATGTTCTTAGCTCAATCTTACTGTTGATTTAGTGAGTCATAAATGCTGCTAAATCACACCCTTTCTCCCCCTGCACACTCCCGTGGCTTTTTGCATATGTTGTTTTTGGAACCCAAGATTAAACTTTGCAGTTATCCTTGTTCAGTTTTGTTGAGGTGATTTTGGCCTCTCATATCAACCTCCCAAGCTTAGAAGAGTCCCAGAAATATTTTTGTGTTTCACAGTAGTGTGGCTCCCTCCTTAGGGGCATTCCGCAGAGTAATAACAACAGCAGAATACCAATCTTTATCAAGCCACGTTCTCTCTCAGGCAGTCTCCTTAGAAAGCTCTAATACACAGGGTGCCAAAAAAAATGTATACAAATATTAAGAAAGGAAAAAAACTATTGAAATTGTAACACTCAGTATATACCGATAACAAAAGATGAATACAAGTCACGTTTGACTTCTGCAATTATAAGAGGTGCTCAAAGTGGTGACCATCAGCAACCAGACACTTCTGATTACGGCGAACTACTGCTTCAGCAACGCTGACCAAAAAGTCCACTTGTATACGAAGTCGGACAGTTCATGAACTCATCCTAGAAAAAGCGCTACACACCTCATTGATGAATATCACTATGGTCACCTTTGAAGTGCTCCCCTTGGGAAGCTATGCACTGATGCCAGCGCCTACTCCACCCCTCAAAGCAATTTTGGAACTCTTGAATGGCCATGAGAGCTGTCGTCGTATTACCCTTGATGTCCTGAATGTCATCAAAATGTCTTCCTTTCCATGTTTCCTTTATCTTTGGGTAAAGAAAAAAGTCATTGGAGGCCAGATAGGTGAGTAGGGAGGGTGTTACAATACAGTTATTTGTTTACTGGCTAAAAACTCCCTCACAGACAGTGCCATGTGAGCTGGTGCATCGTCGTGATGCGAGAGCCATGAATTGTTGGCGAAAAGTTCAGGTCGTCTAACTTTATCATGCAGCCTTTTCAGCGCTTCCAAATAGTAAACTGGTTAACTATTTGTCCGGTTGGTATAAATTCATAATGAATAATCGCTCTGATAATCAAAAAAGGTTAGCAACAGCATTGAAACAAGTTCATGAACTTAATTGTCACACCTTGTGCATTTTTTTGGCACCCCCCCGTATGTACTTTTTCAATCAATGAGGGCATTATTCAAAACTATTTTGCTATTTTCTTTGCTACTTAGATGTACCATTGCCCCTGCTTGAAAAGTGTGTTCTACAGCTATAAAATTATCCATGAGTTTTTACTCATGTTACAGTTTGTATACCCGGAGCTGTAATTTTTCCTGAACATTTCTGTGCATTATAGTGTGTATGTCTCAGTTTTTGGATCAAATGATACACATTAAAACAGTACAGAAATAGAGAAATTGTCACAGCTGTGTTTTAAGCATTTTAATTAAGATTATAGTATTGGTAAACTAGACTGTCTTAGACCTTTAAATATGGGCCCATTTAATTTGTGACTGAGCTAACTGAATCCAGTTACAACTTTCCATTAGAGTCCCTCGTTTCCCACTTGTCTTCCTTTGTTCACAAACTAACAGAGCCGCAGCTGCAGCTCTTCAGCAGAGAAGAGGGTACATGTTAAATATAGCCTGACCTGCTGCTGTGGTGAAAACTGACACTGCCGCTTGCAGGCTCTGTGCAGTAACACGCGGATCCTGAATGTAGGGCAATTGCTAATTCAACTGTAAACAGGGACTCTAGATGTGACCTCAGCTGCTGCAGTTCTGTATATAGGTAACAAGCAGAAGAGCCTGCTTTCAAGTAGCAAGGGCGTAAAAAAATAAGATTTCAGGTCATTATCTTGGGGGATGCAGAAGGCTGTTACGGAGGAGGAGGAGAGAGGTAAATAATGTCGGTGTTCTAGTCCACGTGTTGAATACTCATTTCACTGGTGTTTATTGTATTTAAAAAAATAAAAACAAGAAAGCCATGTACAGCCAATGGTGAGAGTGTGTCACAAATGAGGTATAATTAATCACTTAGGGGCTCTGGGGTGGAGAGAGGTAGATAATACTGAACTTTCTCCTTTAAATGGGACTCTGGGTAACTCAAGAGTCCTCTTCTAGGAAGCATATATGTGCATCTAGCCTCAAACATATTTATGATGAATAATTCCAGACGCAGAAAAGCTCCCTGAATAATGTCATGTAGGCTTTGGATTGTGGCCCACGCAGAATGGACAGTGGTGGGGATTCAGGACCTTAGACACAACCACTCTTGGACATATTATAGTAAGAAAATTTAATTTTCAGACCCAGTCACGCAATGGCAAACATTTGAGAAGATCTTTTATTTCATATATCACGTGTGCCTGTGTATCTTCATAACACAAATAGTACCCCATTTGAACAAAAATTTTTCTTTGAATCAACTTGACATTAAAATTTATACACAAGCTGTGAAAATTCCAAGAGAGGCTACCACTACCTGGTATCACAGCATATGAAAAGTCTTCCAAACAAGTTCCCTTCAAAAGTGTATTTAAAAGTAATTAATGAATTATGGTTACTCTTGATAATAAAACTTTTTTTTTTAAGCACTGTGCTAGGTACTTTGCTAGCAGCTTACTAGTTTTTCCCTACAATCTGTGAAAAGTGAATTATTAGCCTTATTTTTAGAGCTGTGTCTCAGAGACTTTCCTAGTGTTAATATAGCCACAAACACTGGAACTGGCATTTGAATCCAGGTCTGTCTGAAATTTAGATTGTCTCACATGTGTTTAGTGGTTTCTGAAATAATTATAAGTGATTTATATAATCTTCTATAAACACAAACATGGTGTTTATGTTTGTCTGTCATGTGTAAGATACAAAGCCAGTGTCTAAAGATATATTCTATATTAAAGTTCATACCCTTTTTTTGAGTCCCTTTGAAGATGGGTCATTAAAGGGACAAAGTATTTTAAATGAGAGATAAATAATTTTAGTCTCACCACTTCAGCTTTTGTGGGGGTGGCAATTCTCTAGCTTTGCGGTATAAGCTTATATCTTGCCAGGGATCTTAGCTTTTGTAAGAACGTAAATATACTCAAACAGCTCTTCTCTGTTTGAAGATATCTGACTTTTTTTTCCTTTCTATTTCTGAAGCCTATCATTAGACTGTCTATCTGTGCAGGAGGAAAAGTATGAAACTTAATTCTGGTGAAAGATAGGGAAGGGTTGAGAGTGATGGTTACAGACATTCTAGCTTTACATCTATAAGAATGTGGAACAAATTAAGTCCTTTATAATCATCTTGTGTATTTAAAAGCATCTGTAGATGATTTTATGTAGAATGGGATTTTTTTTAAACTTTATTTTTTTTGGATTTCCTAAGATAATCATTAGTTTTTGAAAACGTCATGCATTAATATATTAAAAATACAAAGGTACAATAAAGTACACAGTGAAAAGTCTCTGTCTTAGGTACCCAGTTGTCCTCAGTATGGGCAATTTGAGTTACCAGTTTTTTGGCTGTCACTCCAGAACTATTTTATTCGTTTATATCAATTGCGTATATTTTCCTCCATTTTACTAGTATATTATGTATACTATTATGCATTTTGCTTTTTCCATATTTTGAATCTTGGTAATTTTCTGTACTATAACATAAAAGAGTTTCATGAAAGATGTTTTAATAGACTATTCCTTAAATTAGTTTATCAAATATTCCATTATATAGCTATACCTTTATTTAACAAGTAGAGGGAATATGACTTAGAGCTGATGGGTCCTGGAAAAAAACACTTAAACTAAATAAAAGTTTAAACAAATTATAAAATATGTTACGAGGTAATGAGTACTATGAAAAAAGAAAAAGCAAGGTGAAAGATACTTGGATTGTTGTGAAAGGTAACAAATGTTGTGGGGAGCAAATTGCAATTTTAAAGAGTAATCTGAATAAGCCTCATTTGATGAGGTAATACTTGATCAGAAACTTGAAGATGAGGAAATGACCAATGTGAATACCTGTGGGAGGAGTATCCAGGCAAACGCACAGCCAGAGGAACAGCATAAGCTGAGAGCATGTCTGCTTTACTGAGGAGCAGCAATGAGGCTAGTGTGGCTGAACAAGATGGAGTAAGGAGGGAGTAGGAGACGAGGTCGAGGAGGTGCTAGGGAGCCAGACATGGAGGGCAACAGGTCTCACACGTTTTGGTCTTGGGACGCCTTTATAATCTTAAAAATTATTGAGGAGCTCCAGAAACATTTATTTATGTGTCTTGTGTCTATCAGTATTTATTCTATTAGAAGTTAAAACTAAGAACTTTTAAAAATAAGAATGTCCAGGCACACATCCGTTACCTATTACAGCAGTAAAGTCATCACATACGATAGAGCTCCATTGAAAAGCTCCCTTGTAAATTCATGAGAGAATGATAGTGAAAAGGCCAAAAAAAAAAAAAATCTTGTTATTATTATAAAAATAGTTTTGGTCTCGCAGACACCCTTAAAAATTCTCAGGGTAGGGTGGCCGGTTAGCTCAGTTGGTTAGAGTGTGGTGCTGATAACACCAAAGATTGCCGGTTTGATCCCCACATGGGCCACTGTGAGCTGTGCCCTCCTTTAAAAAAAAAAAAAAATTCTCAGGGAACCCTACGTGCCCCTGTTCATACTTTAAGAACTGCTATGTAGGGTCTTGTAGGGCATTGTTACAAGGTTTTGAACAGATGAGTCATGATCTGATTTAGGTTTTAACAGGTTGCTCTGGTTGCTGGGTAGAGAAAAGACTAGAGAGGCATGGGCAAAAACAGGGAAACTAGTTAAGATGCTGTTGTAGTAATCCAAGCCAGAAATGATGGTTGGGACTAGATAGTAAGTAGTGGAGGGGCTAAGAAATGGTCTGGTTTGGGATGTATTTTAAAGGTACAGCCAGTAGCACTTCCTGACAGATTTCAGTAAGGTATGAAAAAGAAAGAAGTTAAAGATGACACCAAGGTTTTCTTGCCTGAGCAACTAGAAAGATGGAGTTGCCATCAGCTAAGATGGGGAAGGCTGTGGATGCAGCAGGTTTTGAAGAAAGAGCTAGTGTTCAGTTTCGGATCTGTTGCATTTGAGATATCTAATTGAACATTCTAGTAGAGATAATCAGTTAAATGAATGAGTCTTGAGTCTGGAAATGAGTTATAGACTGAAGATAGAAATTTGAGAATTGTTGGCATGCAGATGGTATTTAAAGCCATGAGACTAGATGAGGTCACTAAGTGATAAATTAATTGTCCTGCCTTTATCAATTTAAGTAATAATAATTGAATTTATATAAAACGTTATAGAGTGCCTACACATACATCTCAGGAGTCACTGTTCTCTTTGAGAAATAAGTAAACAGATTCACAGGGTTAAATGACTTTCCTTAGGTTACCAATCCAATAAGTGATAAAACTAGGATTCCAAAGCTTTATTTTAATATCCCCTTAGGTCATTGCCTTGTTTGTATAAAACAGAAACATCTATATATTGGTAAAGTGACATCTATATTTTGATAAAGAAAGCAGCTTGGAGAAGTAGGGAAATTTTACTCATCTTCCACAAACATACTTCAGGATTTGTAAATGTTTAACTAATTTTTTTTTTTTAACTTTCAGATAAAAGGAACAGTTTGTGTATCCCAGATTTATAAATTTTAAGAGGGATTTACAAAATTCCTCCAGGTCTTTGATTTGATTTAATGCTTAGAGCTGTGAAAACCCAATTCAGTCATTTTATACAATGTTCTTTCATGAGAAAACCCAAAGTTAGTTTGTTATTGAACTTTTTTTAAAGTAGTAAAATATATGTAACAATATCATTTTAAGTGTACAGTTCAGTGACATTAAGTACATGCACAATATTGTGTAACCTTCACCACTATCTATTTCGAGAACTTTTTCATCACTCCAAACAACTCTATACACATTAAGCAATAACTCCTCATTCTCTTCCC
This sequence comes from Rhinolophus sinicus, assembly GCF_057876585.1. Taxonomy (NCBI): domain Eukaryota; kingdom Metazoa; phylum Chordata; class Mammalia; order Chiroptera; family Rhinolophidae; genus Rhinolophus; species Rhinolophus sinicus. The sequence continues at coordinate 65,032,520 of NC_142508.1, read as the reverse complement.
CCAACACTCAGCCTGTGGTAACCTCCATTCTACTTTCGGTCTCTGTGATTTTCCCTACTCAAGATACCTCATATAAGTGGAATCATACATTTGTCCTTTTGTTTCTGGCTTATTTCACTTAGCTTAATGTTTCCAAGCATGTATCAGAATTTCGTTACTTTTTATGGTTGAGCAATATTCTGTTGTAGTGTAGACCACATTTTGTTTATCCATTCATCTGTTGAAAAACATTTGGTTTATTTCCACCGTTTGGCTGTTATGAATAATGCTGCTACTTGTATGAACATTGGCCTACAAGTATCTGTTTTGAGTCTCCGTTTTCAATTCTTTTGGGTATCTTAGAAGTGGAATTGCTGGATCACATGGAAATTCTTTGTTTAGCTTTTTGAAGAATTGCAAGACTGGTGTTTTTCCCATGGTGGCAGCACTATTTTACATTTACAGTGCATAAGTGTTCCAATTTCTCCACATCCTTGCCAACACTTAATTTTCCATTTTTAAAAAATAATAGCCATTTTAAATGGGTATGAAGTGGTATCTTATTGTGGTTTTGATTTTCATTTCCCTAATGACTAATGTTAGGCATCTTTTCATGAGTTTATTGGTCATTAATATATCGTCTTTGGAGAAATGTCTAATCAGATCTTTTGTGCATTTTTTGGTTGAGTTGTTTTTGTAATTAAGTTGTAGGAGTTCTTTATATATTCTGGATAATAATCTCTTATTAGATATATTATTTGCAAGTATTTGCTCTCATTTTGTGAGTTGTCTTTTCACTCACTTGGATAGTGTCCTTTGATGTTTCTATTTTTATTTTTTTAAAGATTTTATTGGGGAAGGGGAACAGGACTTTATTGGGGAACAGTGTATACTTCCAGGACTTTTTTCCAAGTCAAGTTGTTGTCCTTTCAATCTTAGTTGTGGAGGGTGCTGTTCAGCTTCAAGTTGTTGTCCTTTCAGTCTTAGTTGTGGAGGGCGCAGCTCAGCTCCAGGTCCAGTTGGTTGCTACTTGCAGGGGGCGCAGCCCACCATCCCCTGCGGGAGTTGAACCGGCAACTTTATGGTTGAGAGGACACGCTCCAACCAACTGAGCCATCTGGGAGCTCAGCGGCAGCTCAGCTCATGGCGCCGTGTTCAATCTTAGTTGCAGGGGGCACAGCCCACCATCCCTTGCGGGAGTTGAGGAATCGAACTGGCAACCTTGTGGTTGAGAACTCGGGCTCCAACTCCAACCAACTGAGCAATTCGGGAGTCAGCTCAGCTCAAGGTGCCGCGTTCAATCTTAGTTGCAAGGGGCGCTGCCCACCATCCCTTGCAGGACTCGAGGAATTGAACTGGCAACCTTGTGGTTGAGAGCCCACTGGCCCATGTGGGAATCGAACTGGCAGCCTTCGGAGTCAGGAGCATGGAGCTCTAACCGCCTGAGCCACCGGGCCGGCCCGATGTTTTTAATTTTTATTAAATCCAGTTTGTCTGTTTTTTTTCTTTTGTTGCCTGTGCTTTTAGTGTCATACTTAAGAAATCATTGTCTAATCCAAGGTCATGAAGATTTGCCCCATGTTTTCTTCTTCTAAGAGTTTTATAATGTTAGCTCTTATGTTTAGGTCTTTGATTCATTTTGAGTTAACTTTGGTGTGAAACAGGAGTCCAACTTCCAACTTTGATGTGAGGTAGAGTCCAGCTTCCATTCTTTTGCATGTGGATATCCAGTTTTTTCCTCTACCATTTGTTGAAAAGACTGTCTTTCCCCCCACTGAATGGACTTAGAACCCTTGTTTGAAAATGAATTGACCATATATTGTGAGAGTTTGTTTCTGGGCTCTGTTTGGTCTGTTCTATTCTATGGTCTGTATGTGTGTCCTTATGCCAGTACCACACTGTTTTGATTCCTGTAGCTTTGTAGAAAGTTTTGAAATCAGAAAGTATGAGTCCTTCATCCTTGTTCTTCTTTTTCAAGACTGTTTTGGCTCTTTGAGATCCTTTAAGATTCCATGTGAATTGCAAGATTGGTTTTTCTATTTCTGCAAAAACACTGTTGGCATTGAATCTCTACATTGCTTTGGATAGTAATGTCATCTTAACAATATTAAGTCTTCCGATCCATGAACATGGAATGTTTTCCATTTATTTAGTGCTTTAATTTCTTTCAGTAATGTGTAGTTTTCAGTGTGCAAATTTTTCACCTCCTTGGTTAATTCCCCTTTTGTTGATGCTGTTATAAATGGAAATGATTTAAAATTATTTTTGGATTGTTCGTTGAAAGTATATAAAATACAACTTTATTTTGTGTGTTGATTTTATATCTTATAACTGCTGAATTAATTTATTAGCACTAATATTTTTTGTATGTGGATTCTGTAGAGCTTTCTATGTATGAGATCATGTCATTTGTGAATAAAAATCATTTCACCTCTTCCTTTCCAATTTGGATGCCTTTTATTTGTTTAGCCTAATTGCTGTGGCTAGAACTTCCAGTACTATGTTGAATACAAGAGGCAAAGTGGACATCCTTGTCATGTTCTTGATCTTAGGGCGAAAGCTTTCAGTCTTTCACCATTTGGGTTTTTCATATATGGTCTTTATCATGTTGAGGAAATTTCCCTTCTATTCCTAATTTATTGGGTGTTTTTATCTTGGTAGGGCATTGGATTTTGTCAAATGCTTCTGCATCAGTTGAGATGAACATGTGGGGTTTTTCCCCTTCATTGTAGTAATGTATAATCTATTCGTAGATTTTTCATATATTGAACCATCTTTTCATTCTGGGAATAAATCTTGCTTGGTTATGATGTGCAGTCCTTTTAATACTCGTATGTTGCTGAATTCAGTTTGTTAGTATTTTGTTGAGGATTTTTGCATCTATATTCACAGGAGATATTCTGTAGATTTCTTTTCTTGAAGTATCTTCATCTGGCTTTGTTACCAGGGTGATGCTGGCCTTAGAATTAGTTAGGAAGTATTCCCTCCTCTTTAATGTTTTGGAAGAGTTTATGCATTGGTGTTAATTCTTCTTCAGATGTTTGGTCAAAGTTTTTGTGATGGGAAAAATGAATTAGGTAGTTTTTGGAGCTGTCAATAATGTTTCAAGGAATTAAATTAGAAAGCTGTCTCAAGGACTGCAGGTTTCCTTCCATCAGCACAATCTGAAATGACTGCTGCTTCAGCCAACACGCAAAAGCCCCCAGTATCTGTTGGCCTCTTAGTGTTGTTACTGAGCTTCTTGTAATTGATGTGCTGATTTACTTGGAATCACATGTTCTGTCTGTAACACCTCAAGTCTGTTTTGGAGGATTCAGCTGTGGAGATTGGACACCCTCAGAAGAGAGACCTGACAATATATCTTTAGTCTTTAAAATGCTTCACACATACTGGAATCTTAAAATGACTCCTGAAGACTAGATGAGTGATCTCAAATTTAGTAATAAAAAAGCTTAAGGCAGAAAAATTTTGCCTCAGCACAAAGGATTTTTGGGTTTTGGGTTTTGGTTTTTGTTTGTTTGTTTACCCCTTTAATGAAGCTGCATTTTGCCCAGAATGGCTCCTCCTCTGTTTCCCTCCTTTATCTGCCTAAGACAGGGTATTAATTACTGTTGACAGAGACTACATCCAGATTCTTCTCTTCCAAGATGACAGAAAGCATTCTTCTAGAATTTATGGTTAGGGTCTTTTGTTTGAAGTTGTACAGCAAAGGCCAAAAATAATTCCTTATAGACCAAAGGAAGAGCTTTGCCTCATTGTATTTGGACTCTAACTGGGCATCTGAATGTGTCAGCCAGTATCACAAAACTGATCAACAGTGACTCTTCCTGAGTATAATGACTTCCAAACATTTGTTATGTATTATGTCATGCTATAAAACTTACAGGAAGCTACGATAAGTTTTATAACATGAAACAATCCATAAGAAAAACATATAACATTAAAATCTCACAAACCAATTCTTAACCTTTATTAAAGAAAATGCAGCCTGCTATCTTCTATTTTGTTCTTTTTTTAAATACTGATTTCAGCTTGCAGTATTGATTTTATAACCTGCTAATGGATGTGAACTATAGTTTAAAAAATATTCCTCCATGACCCAAGTTTACCTGTGCGTATAGTTTTCTAGGCTCCCACCCTTAGACATTTTGATTCTGTAGTCTGAAGTAGAGTCCAGGAGTTCATATTTTTATTAAGTGCCCAGATAATTCTGATGTAGCCATAGACAAGTATTTGGTAACTACTAATACACCTAATATAGTAAAAACTAGTTTATTTAAAACTATCCCTTAAACCGCTGAAAACCATCATTATAACTTTTCCAATTATTGCCCTTTTAACTTTAGAAAATAAATCAGTTATTACCTAAATTTTCTGGACTCCAATATTCATATTATCTTATAAAATGTGGGGATCCATTTTATGCAGTGATTGACAGATAAAGGACAATTACATTCCTCTTGATTATAGAAAAGAACAGCCAGGGCATGTAGTAGATTAAGTTACCCTCTGGTTTGTTCCATGCAGTAGTGATGTTGTCTTCTTTGACACAGACCAGTTTATGTCTGACTTGGAACACCAGCCATCAGGTTCAGCAGAGAAATGGCCTAACCACAGTGAGCTCTCATGTCCAGTTCCTTTCTGGAGACTCTAGAGGGTGAGTGTTGTTTGAAATGTGTCATTGTCTTTGTGCCCAAGTCTGATCTTTGCATGCAGTGGCCGGATTTGCATGTGCTACAGAGGAGGGGGTACACATGGGCACCTTCTTGGTAGGCCCACTCATTATCTTTGGAGCTACACTTTGACTACAAGACTCTGCTTTTACAATCTAACCATATTCAGGCTCTCACACTTGTGCTTACCATTTTAGCCTGGGTTTGAGTAAAAGGCAAGTGTTTAATTGGATTTATGAAACCAAAGCAGAGAGAGGCCATCTATATGAATTCTGTGGCTTCGGTGCTGAGTAAATGTGGTTTGTGATCAGGTGTGTAAGCTTACTCATTTCTGGTCAAGTATTCTGTTTTGATGTGAGGAATATGGAATGAAAATTAAATCAGGACATTTTATCCATTTGCTAGAAGCAACTTGGATCATCTACCCTTGAGCCTGCCCTGTAGGCAATGTTTGCACTCCTAGTAGTTTATCTGGGGCTGCATTTGGAAGGAATCCTGAGAAGTGGAGTCTGTTTGTGAGGGAGGGGGCCATGCCTCTCTACCTCAGCAGCCAACCAGGAACCACAGTCTGGACCCCCCACACACACAGTCACACAGCTCCGTTCTTCAAAGACTCAAACAACTTAAAGTATATGGTAGAAATTATAAATATACAAATTATAATTCTCAAAATGCCATTTGAATGAATTTAGATTTGGAGGGTACTTAGAAATCACATTCACTACCCCAAATCTTTATATTTAGGATACCACAGCTTTCTGACCAGAAGCTGGTCATACCCTGGCCTCACATCATGGTCTTTAATCACGAGAGAAATAAAAGTGGCAACTAATTTCCTGCATATCTGTAAAACCCTTAGGAGAGTTATAACCAGAAAGGTTTAAATGAATGTCTTCATATTATGTTTGAGAAAAGAAGTTGACAAAAAATTAATTGCCCTAGTTACATCACAGCTGAACCAAGATCAAAGCTTATTTCTTCCATTGTTTACCCCATTGCTCTTCCCGTGTGTGAAGCAACAACTTGGTCACTAGCAATCTTGGTAAGAAGTGTTTATGTGGAGTGAAGGGATCAATGGGTGACTATGAATGAACAGGAGGCAAGAAATGGAGAAACAGCAGGCAGTATACATAACTGCTTTAAGATGTTAAGCAATGGAAGAAAAAACTAGATGTAGAGGTTGACGTGGGGTCTAGAGTGGTTTTTTGTTTGCCTGCTTGCTTGCTTGCTTGCTTGAGATAGAGAGACTTACGTATATTTAAGCAATGACGAGGATCCAGGAGAGAAGGTTGGTGGATTCATTTAAGAGATGGAAGAGTGAAGAAAATTGATGGAGCAAGGTCTTGAGAGGCAAGCATATGGGATCCATAGCACAAGTAGTAAAATGAGTCATGTGGATTTATGGCTCTGGAGTTCGATATAATAGTATATCGAAATGGACAAGATTATACAGAGAAAATGTACAAAGTGGAAAAAAACAGAGAAAAATGACAGAATTTTCTGATAATCCTAATTCTTCTGGATCCCACATCTTAACCCAAACTGAAAAGTTTTTTTTTTCTTTCATATTTCAGTTTTTTCCTGATACAAAAGGGTACAGACTGATACTTGAATATACTTTCAAGTACCTGTGTACTGTTTACTCAGCTGGAGATTTAATGTTTGTCTTTGTAGAATATTGTGAGTTACAACTTTTCCTAGAAGAAAGATGTGTATGACACATGTGTATCACACAGTTTCTTAAGAAAAAGAAAGGGACCCTTAATAACAGGACTGATCTCCCCCACAGTCAATTGTGGTGAAAAAAAAAGTCATAATTTTCCTTTACTAATATTAAAGCTAATGTTAAAAGTGAAGGAGATCTTCTGATCATTGTGCATGTATTTTCAATCTGTCCTGTGGTTGGAAGCTGTCTAGAGTTCAGTGTGAAATTTAAAATAACTTTAAAAAACTTGGCATGATGGAACTCAAGCTGGATTTCTTGGTTCTTGCTTAAAATAGACAAATATTTTTTCTGTGTTACCTTTATGGTGGTGAGTTCTATTTTTGTCAATAATATAAGCTAGGTTACTATAATGGCGGTCCCAAAATATAATCACTTAACCACATTGGAAGTTTCTCTCACACATCATGGTAATTCAGAGATCAAGTTTCCTTTCACTTCTTAGGTATTGTCAAAGCAGAGAAATTGCTTTGCTATTGTAAAAGCAAGGAGTGGGGAAGGAAGGGAAAAGGCTATCAAGCCAGTGATGAAGAAGATACACATCACTTGCACTTATATTTCATTGGAGAAAACAAATTACGTGGACATGCGTAGCTACAAAGGGAAAGCCGGGAAATGTAGTCTGTGGCTCAGTGGCCATGCGACTAGCTTAACTCAATTACCACAGAAGGATGAATTAGGATAGTGAGCAGTATACCCTAGACACCTTCTAAATTTTCAGGAACTTTTTTTCTGTCTTTGGCTTACGCGGGCAAATTAATCAGATTTTGATGAATGCAAATTAATTCTTCAGCTCATGCCATAAATACTACATTTCTCATCTGTTTAAAATAATTTCTATTCCTTCCAGTTTTTTCGTTTCTTCATTTCGAGTGAAATTTAAAAAATGATTGCACCTACATACAGTCTTCATTTTATAAAATACAACATCTCCATAAAATTGTTCGCCCAGAGAATGAATTATACCTTTAATCTTAGGATGTAGGAAAGGGAAAAAAAGATGAATTTGCCAACTTTGATGAATGTTCATTGCAACTTCAAGATGAAATAACATGTATAAATGGAGTCTAATTATACCCCAAAATCCTTTATAAAAATGCTCAAGATGCTCAGATGCTAGTTATAAAGTCCCTTTGGACTTTTGTGTGTATGACTGTGTGCATCCATCTGGGTTACCCTGCTCCACTCCACCTGATGGTGACACTTCATACCATAACACACTTGGCAGCTCGTAAGTCTGAATCCTTAAGCATTGGAAATAGCTCTAAATAAGAGGCCTGTTATTACTCAGACACCTCATTCTTCTGTCTAGCAATAGCATTCCAGTGGATTGCTTATTTGAACATATCTTGGATTTTGAAAGTTGTTATTCTTACAGCAAATATTGTCGATGGCTCAGACTACTTCTGTTGTGATGGCACAAGCAATCCAGGTGTTGGGGTTAGTGGGAGTCAAGGATGGTGGCTGCCACAAGTGGGCCAATTGCCGTGACCTACATAACTTGTTAGCACGGGTGTTGAGGGCTGTTGACTCTTGTTCTAGGCATTTAATTCAGTTTGCTCTTTAAAGGGAGGTACTGTAGGGGCATAAACAACTCTTTATACTCTTATCTTAAATTGGTTTAAAAAAATAATGCCACCTCACATACTTTGTAGACTAGGGTCTAAATAAATCAATAAATTCATGCACACACACATTCAAAAGGAAGTGAAAAATGAAATTGCAAGCATTAGTATTTTTAAGAAATAAGTAATGTTTATCAAGATTGCTAATCATTTACAGTATAAATTACATCGAAAATTTGTTTTATCGGTACTAATTTTGACTGGCTTAAGTTGACACTCAAATTTTGGCCAGTCACAATAGAAAGGTGTCTCAGGAACCCAGAAGTGGTAGCCTGAGCCCGGAGACCCCAGCCTAGGGGAAAGGTGAGGGACGAAGGAGAGCAGTGGACTTGTACACCACACTGTGTTCACGTTATTGCTAAAGGACAGTGAGGGAAAGGAATGCTTTGCTGCAGTTCTGACTCCCTGTCCTGAAATTCATAGTCAGTATTCACTTGTAGTGATTATTTGAGCATAATTTTTATTATTGTTTTTCCATGTCCCCAAATTATATTGAAGATTCAATTGGCAAATAATTTTATTCAGCACTTGTTATGTGCCAAGCACTAAGGATTCAGTGGAGAAAAAAGGTAGACAGGGTCCCTTCCCTATAGGAACTTAAATCTATTAGTTATTATGTATTAATATTAAGATATATTGAGGTGTATTTGAGTATAATCAACTTGAGTGTTTCTTTGTGGGAAATCTTGGCTTTAAGATAGTCTTAAAATCCTAAACTGTTAAGAACCTCCCAGGTGTCTTCAGCTAAGTGAGGTTAGGCTCACCAGGCCAAAAGAACAACAGAACTTGGTAAGAGGGAGCAGAAACAGCTTCAATCAGGCTTTTTTTAAAATGGCACCAACTGGCTACTTCAGAAAACGATGGGTTCATCCTTATCATCAAAGAACTTGGTAAGTGGTTGGATAATGCTTGATATAGACCCTCATCCTAGAGAAAATGTAAGCATTGACTTCCTCATAGACACAGGAAAACAGTACAGCCTGTGGTTTTTGATGACGATGAAGCACCATTTTTAATCACTTTGTAGTTTTAAAACTTGAACAATGAGATAAGAATTGAAAAAGGTACGTTGCATGGCTGCCTGGAAACATCTCTGAAATTACCATCTTTGGGGAGGGATAAGTGATAGGAAAAGATGACTTGAATGTGAGCTGGGTACTTGCTTCTATATTTGGCTTTTTGCCACTGCTGTGAGACCTGTCTAAAACAGACACTGTCAAAATCAAAATCAGATGTCCTGTGTTAGTCTCACTAACACTCTCGTCCCCTTCTTACCCAACACCTAATGAACTTTCAGTATACTAGTTCCAAGTAGCTTCCAAGTGATTGTATCAAATTAGGATCCATTTATTTGGTCATCAGAAATTGCTATTTTTCTCAGCAGTAAGGTCCTTGCCCTTCAGGAGCTCACAACCTATTTGAGAGACAGCATGTTGGCTACTGATAACCTAATATGATGAGTAATGTTAGAGGCCGTGCACAGAGATCATGGACCATCTTGTGCTCCCTCTTAGCCACGAGACTAGCCCATAGACCCACACAGAGAATTCATACAGAAAACACTGTTCCCTACTTGTCATGTGTTTTGGAATAACAGGTGCCAAGCGTGCCTTATCAATTTATGTTCTCACTTTATATACTACATGAAATGCACTTTTAAAAAATCTTCATTATACTTAGAAACTGAAGAGAAAATGTCATGCAAACTATTCTCATAACTTTTCATTTACATAGAAACTATTCTATGTATAACTCCTAGTTATTTCTAGCAGTCAGAAATACGTTTAGATTAATTCCATCCTTATTTGCAAACCATCATGAATGGTCAATAAATCCTAGCCTGGAAAATTTACTTTAAAAGTATTCTCTTTCTGACAACGACCTTTATAGGCCTGTACCAATGACCTTCCGAAATTGGTCCCAATTAGTGATTATTAGCTCACCAGCACTAAACGGTCATCACCCTTTTGTAATTAGATTCCTGTAGCTTCTAGTCCCTCTTTCTTTACTGATCTACATTAAATACCACAGTCAAGCCAAATCTTTACCCTTCATTTCTTTGCCCTTCTGAGTGCTGCCCCTTAAAAATTGTCTGTTGACAAAACCACAGACTTCTACACTTGAAAGAGATTTTATTAGTTTAACACCATAATTGTATAAAGAAATGGAGTCTTAAGTATGTGAAGTAACTTGTCTAAGGATACCCATGGAGTTAGTGGAAGAACATGTATTCAAATCAATCCTAATTTCTAGGCCACTCTTCTGCTTACAAATGTGTTTTTCCAGGTCTACCTTCTCATGAGAGCACAGTGTTATTCCCACTCCTTATTTTCAGACTTCTGCTCTTCGGTGGAACTGTAAAACTTCTCCCATTCTTCCAGGTCTCTGGTATGAAGATGCCTAAATCTCTCCTTGCTCTGACCATTCACTATAGTCCCTTGCCCACAGGCTTTTTCCATTTGGATGTTCTAATTTCCATTTCCAGTTCCAGATCTAACCTACCTGCCACCTTCCTCCCCTAAATTCTTCCTCAGCTTATTTCCAACAGTGACAGCACCATTCTTTCTAGACTCACAACCTTGGTTGGTGGTGAAATCAGTCCTGTTTTTCCTCTCTCTCTTCTTACTATCACCACACTACACTAGTATCACGTTTTGTTCAGGTCCTGTGCATTTTGTCTAAATGATTTCCCTGTTTCTCTATTCTTTTGACTTTCAAAAAGTGACAGGTGTTTTGAAGCTGATTCCACCATTTACTAAGCAAATTATGTGAATTGTCAAAACTTCAGTTAACCTATCCATAAAGTGGGGTAGTAGTGATCTTAAAATGTTGTGAAGATTAATTGAAAGAAGATACAAAATTTCAGTTGTAAAGTCTAACCCATAGATGCTCAATAAATATTTGTGGAATGAATAATTAGTTCCCTTCTCTTTATAGCTATAATGAGTATGAATCTGAAGATTTTTTTTCAACTACCTAAATGATAAAAAGATTAGCTGTTAATACTTGAAGATTTTAAAAAATGATTGTGTCTCCTTTGTTCTATGATCACATCAAATTCTAAATATAGAATTTTTTTTGTCTTAGTCTATTTTTGTTTATAACAGCCCTGAAAGTATACAATTCAGTGGTTTTTAATATATTCACAAGTTGTACAACCATCACCACTATCTAATCTTAGGACATTTTCATTATTCCAAAAAGAAATGTCATACACATTAGTAGTCACGCCCCATAACTCCTGGCAACCAACTACCTATTTTCTGTCTGTATGGATTGGCCTGTTGTGGCCATTTTATACAAATGGAATCAAACAATATATAGCCTTTTGTGTGTGGCCTTTTTTACTTAGCATGTTTTCAAGGTTCATCTATGTTGTAGCATGTGTTAGAATTTCATTCCTTTTATGGCTGAATAATATTCCATTGTATGGATAGACCACACATGGTTTATCCATTCATCATTTTGTACACATTTGGGTTGTTTCCACTTTGGGGCTATTATGAACAATGCTGCTATGAACATTTGAGTACAAGTTTTTATGTGGATATGTTTTCAGTTCTCAAGTTATATGCCTATGAATGGAATTAGTATAGACTCTAGTTGATAAAGCAAACAATTTTCATTTCAAAGCAAAGTTCTCATGAACTAAAGGTTCTTATTTGGGGTGTTCCTTCCTATGTTGGTTCCTTAAGATTGAAATTCTTTGCACTGGACCTCACCGAGCACTGTGCTCCCTGAGGTGCTCGACACATCATGGAAGCCAATAGAAAAGCAAGAGCCTGCAATCAGAAACCATACAAATGCCCCCACATAATAAAGGATGCTTTCATTAGCACAGAGTAAGAAAATAACCCCTAAATCTCCATGGTTTACTCTCACCAAAGCATTCATTTCATTTATTCCCCACCCCCACCCTCCCATTTCATTTACTTTATATATGAGGTGCACTTCAGGAATCAAAGGAAAACCTCTCCTAAAGGGATGCAAATTAAGTTAGATTAAGGCGAAAGTGTCCTATCCTCTGCTCTAGAGCATGAGCCTTTAGAGTGAGGTTAAGAACGTTTCCCGTTCTCTCAGCCAACCCCCTTTCCAACCCAAACTGAACGGAAAGGGAGAGAGGAAGGCACCTAGAACAGCTTATGGAATGCTGTTTCCATTCAGCTCAGAAACAGGCTTCAAGCACTGCCTTTAGTGTTATAGAAAGCCATGGCAAGGGAAAAAGTGTCTTTGAAGTAAAGCTTGTTGTTGAGCTTCATATGATCTGTCACGCAGAGGTCACTAATCACTCTTTTCTTGTTTTGCAGTGAATGAGATAATTGGGAGAGACATGTCTCAGATTTCTGTTTCCCAAGGAACAGGGGTAAGCAGGCAGTCTCCCCTCCCCGGTCCCGATTCGCTGGACTTAGGAAGATCCGACGGGCTCTGACAGTCTTGCTGCCACCTCGCACCTACCACGTACTTCTCAGCATGTTTCTCTCCTTGGACCTTGGGATTCCAACTCTGCGGCCTTCAGGACTGGTGCCAGGAGTTGGGATCACTGTGGGGAAAGCAGCATTCCTCCACCCCAGGCCTTGGGTATATTTTGTAAAAGAACAGGAGCAGCATAGGCTGTTTGAGCTTTGGGGACACGAGCTTTGCTTTTAATTTTTCAATAGGATTCTTGTATATGATGGGTGCTTTCAGTGTGAATGCAGCAGGCTCTTCGTTAGAGGTGCTGCTTTTCCGGTGACCTGGTTGTTTAGTTAGAATTGGTGATTTGTATTGCTTTATGGTCATTTGAAGGACCTTTAGCTTTGATATTTTTAAAATAGGAACTTTTGATAAAAACCTTCCAGAGGCAAACAGAAAACTAATTCTCCCAAGCCTAGCCCTATGCCTCAGAAACTCAGCATGTGTCCTGAAGTTTTTCATAGATTCATAGGAAATAAAGCCAAATGTAGCTCATACCTCTTTATAAAACTGTTAGATAATAAGAGACCATTCCAATCATTGAAGTGTTGGAATACAAAATGACATTCCAGAGCATAGCCTTTTTGTAACTTTCTAAGTAATCTTCCTGCAATCTCTCCATACTGACTCCATGTTGAAATTGCTTTTTTTCCCTCAGGACCTTGGGTAAGATAGCTACATATAAGGTGACTTTGAAAGGTAAGGTTTTAGCTTGGTAGCTTTAATTTCCTGCCATCCTACAAACAAGTAGGCTTTGGAGTGCTCTTCCCTTTTGTGTCCTTTAGTCCCAGACCTTTTCCACATGGGATCATTTACATTTGCCTACTGTAACCTTTGAAGCCAGTCTCATCATGATGGTTTAGGCAACTTTGGTGGTTTTAACTCATCTCTAGGGGCCAGGCTGTGTCAGGAACTAAGCACAAATGAGATATGTATGCTTCAGGACAGGAGCAGAGATGCCAGACTGCAGATGGAAATCTTTGACGATTCAAAGTGGCATGGAAGGCTTATTCCTCATTCTGTTTACAGCCTAAAACGATTCTGGCCTACCCTGTTCTATCTGCATGGCCTAAAAACCAGCCTTTTCCCAAAAAGGCTTTGAGGCAAATCCAAAAATGAGGTAGCATCATAGACCTGACCCTCCAGACCAAAGATGCCCTGGTGCTGCTGTGGGTGAGGCTGGTGCCCAAGGCAGGGGCCAGCAAGAAACTCCAGCCTGCTGTCTACCAAAGGAGGTGCCCAACTTGGGTGCTTTTTTCAAGCCCTGCCCTTAACCTTCGTGTTAATGGGATGTTACTTGGCGAAGGCCTGGGCCTATTTCAAAGCCTCTGAAATTTGCAGTATGTTTTCATATGAAATGATGTACTTTCATTTATTCAGGAAGCAAATTTTTTGAGTGCCTATATGTGAGACAGTGTGCTGGGCTGGTCAAAGGCTTGATGCTGTTATCCCAGGGGAATGTGGGACTAGGCGCCAGGATTCTCTACTGAGGCCGAGTTCTGCAGAGGAAGCCAGCTCATTGCCCACCACCTGTAGTCAGCCAGGTAGGAGCTGTTGACCCAGGATGAGGAAGTGGTTTGTTTTTTTCTTTTAACCATGTTTTAGATTCCTCCCCTAAAACTAGTTAAGAAAAATGTTTTTCCTTTAACAAATCACTCTGGTCCCTCTTAGAGCTGGGTGTTTTCATATTTTCTTTGAAAGTGAGTTTTGTGTCAGTGTGGATAGTGAAATTTTTCAGTGCCTGTCGTTGGGATCCCTCAGCTTCCTTTGGAGGTTGGCCCCCGAGATGAAGTTCCAGAGAGCTAGCCAGACTTGCCTCTACCCTCTTGCCCCTGGTGTAGCTGCCTCATATGGGATTCTTGCATGAGTTCTTGCAAGATCCACAGGAAGTTGTTCTGCTGTCCTCAAGAATAAAAGCCTCTATGATCCAGAGTTGCTATGCACCAAATTTTGATGCCTTTTAAATACCTTGATGCCTGTAGCACTAGAAATGCTTTCCTATTTAAAATAAAAGTTAAATTTTAAAATAGAGCTTTGTATACTACATAAGCAGTTTTGTATCAGCTTTGTAAAAGCTTTGGTGTTAAGAGTCAATATTTTTTTGGCTTTGTAGATAAAGACTTAAATTTTTGTGCAACATAGTGGTGTTAAAGCACACATCCACTGGACTATGCAAATTGAGTTCTAGTAGCAGCACTGAGCAGCTGGGCATATGCTAGCACCCACCCCTTCTCCTTCCAGCCCATGCGAGATCTTGGGTTGAGGAATGGGATGAGTAGCCTTCTGCTTACTGGAGATGCAGAGAAATATGGCTGAAAACGGCTTTAAAAGGAACAGATGTTTCCAGGATCATGTGTGGTGCTGCCTGGGGTGCAGCCCACCCCTGCCCAGGGCTAGTCACTATCACCAGAGCTCTGCTGGGTCTGGCTGTGAAGCCCAGTTTTGATATTCAGAACAGATGGTCATCTTTAAGGCTCAGATGGGCTCAAGTTGAAACCTTGTATTTTATAAAATGAACGATGTTAAGTTAAGGAACTGGTTCTCAGTTATGTTTACAGCACTCGGGATTGTGTTTTCTTGTATGTTTTGTATTTTAAAATCTTTTATAGGAGTACAGTGCTCCTTACACAGATACAAAGGGAAGAGCCAGCAATTCAGGCTCCTCGGTTATAGTGCTGAAATAATAAATGGTGACAGGTCAACAGTCTCCTTGAAATCTGCCTGAGTTTTCCTCCGTCTGGGGCTGGTGTGGAGCCCCTCACTTTGGGGGCCAAGGCTAAGGGCACTTCGGCTTTTAAAAAGTCCACGTGGTTAGGAACCTTTGTTTATTTTATGGAGGAGAGGGTAGAGTTCCAAATTCTTTCCGAAGCTTCACTTCTGCACCCTCTAATGGATGCAAAGGACATTCCACGGTGTCTGCTGAGTTCAGGACAACTGGCCTGCCCACGGTGTGCAGGAAAAGTAGGCAGCAAGTCCCCTTTAAAAGTCAAGCCTGAGTTTTTGTGTGAGGGCCTCCTGCCCCCTAGTGTCTTCTGGGGATACTGCAGTACAGTCCATCAAAACAGCCTGTTGTTTTGCCATCTGATGTTCCGTAAGCCAAGCTGGAGGGGCTAGCACCCTTAGATGGGACCCCCCTGACATGAGGTGGCCACTGAGGTCCAAGTACCCTGGGGGCTGAGATCAGTGCTCTCTGTTCCTCTGCCCCCCACCACTGGGATCTCTCCTGAGAAGCTCCCAGGAGTCATGCATTGAAGGCCCCAGGGCTTCCATTTAAGGCAAGCCTACTGTGGACGTCAGCCCCATGGAAGCTGTGGGCATGGGCCAAAGCCAGAACAGACCAAAGGCGCTCTGGGTACTACTCAAGAGGCCTAGATCGGACCATTGGGAACAAGGTAGCACCATTGCATCCCCAGCCCTGCACGCAGGGTCCAGCCATCATCTTTGGGGTGAACAGCAGAGCAATAAGTAGGGGATGGAGCTGGGGCTTGAGCTCCTCTGGGTGCCTTCTGAGAGCTTGGACAAGCCAGAAAGAAGCCACTGGTTCTCTGGATGCAGGAGAGACATGTTAGCTGAGGATATCAGCCAGCTCTTACCTTCTGGCTCCCTCACCTATAAACACACCCACTCTTTGGGGGCCTGTACCACAGTGCGAGGTGGTTCACCAACAGGCATCAGGCTGGTGTAGTCATCAGGAGCTAGCTGCAGAAGGGACAGAGATTTAGGGCAGGGAACTCCAGGCTCAGCCAGGTCCCCAAGCCCTGCAGCCACACCTCACCTGGTAGGCCTGGAAGACGCTGAGCAGATCCTTCATACCAGCTGTGTATGGGACACCCTGCATACGAACCAGGGCTCCCGGCTGGGACAACACTGAGGTGGGAGCGGAGGCCAGGGCAGCAGGGGGCGTGGTGAGGTAGCCCACAGTGGTGGGAGAGACTGGGGGGCTAGAGTGGGAGAGGCAGGGTTTTAGTAGTACAGACCCACATATAGTCTAGACTAAGACCTGCCTCTCTCTTCTCCTGCCTCTGCCTTGCTTAGTTCAGTTCCTCCTCCCTAAAACCCCTGCCTCTACAGTCATCATCATCCTAGTTTGTAGATGGCATCAGCCAGCCACACCTGTCACTCCCTTGTCTCACAGACCTTGGGTTATTTGGCCCAGGCAGGGGATCATGTCCCTCCCCCAAACCAGGATGGGGCAGGACTGTGGAATTTGCTTAACAGCAAGATACCTGGGGTAGTAGGCTGTGTAGTTCATGTAGAGTTGAGTGGCTGGCCCTGGATAGTAGGCAACGGGGGTGTGGGAAGCAGGTACCCTAGCAGCTGGGAGCAGTGCTGAAGAGGGATAGAGAGCTGCTGTCTCAGTGGGAATGAGTGTTGGGGTGGCCTGGAAGGTGGCGTAGGTGGGTGGCGAGAGGCCTAAAAGAAATAATAAGAGCATGTCTGCAGGGAGCCCAGCACTGCCCTGGGTGGGACAGCCAGAAAGGAATCCCTTCTGTAGAAAGTGAAAGTTATAACAGCCTGGTCCCCACATGCCTCCTCCTTTCCCAGCCCTGGAACACTCACAGGGCAGCTTGCAGGGTGGAGGGGACATGCCACTGCGGCCCAAAGTGCCCCCCATCAGCACACGGCTCATCTCCTCTGTGGAGCAGGGGACCACCTCCACGTAACGTTCCTTCATCACTTTCTTATGGCAACGTTGAGCAGCAGCTAAGGCCCGCTCTGCTGATGTCATCTGGATGAAGGCATCGCCCGATGGCCGGCCCTGTGTACACTTTCTTGTAAGCAATCTATCCTGTTACGAGTGCTTTACTCCCAACCGCATACCCCTCCCTCCCTAACTATGGGTGCCCCCTCACACACACATACACACACACACTGGCAGCAGCCTCACCTGCTGGTTGAGCACCATGTGCACACCATGGGGCCGAATGTCAGCCGCTGCCTCCCCTAAAAAGCTCAGGATGTCTTCGATGGTGGCTGTGTAGGGCAGGCCTCGAAGGCGTACACAGTCTCTCCCAGTCCCAGCTGCCAGTGGGAAGGGGATGGGCAGCAGTGGAGCAGTCAGTGTGGGAAGGAGTGGACTGGATGCATAGCGGTTCAGGACCTGGTGAGGCAGGCAACAGGCTGGTCATGCCAAGTAGGGCAGGGACACGGGGGATGGAAGGGGCACCCTGGAGAAACACATAGCGCGTGGGGAAGCCCTGGGTGCTCACCTGCTGCACCTCGGCTGCAGTGCTCCGGAAGAGTTCAATGTATCGCTTACCCAGCATGCCCTTGTGCCTGCGCAGTGCAGCCTGTGCCAGCTCCTCGCAGGCAAAGAGTGCAAAGGCATCACCAGTGGGCCGGCCGTCAGGGTGGCGTACAAAGAGCAGCCCATCAGCACCCCCGGTCACTGGGCACTCTGGCCCCAGGAAGCTGAGCACATCTGCTGGCCCAGCTGAGAAGGGCAGTCCCCGCAGCCTCAGGATCACTTGGTCTTCCCGTGACAGGAAACGTGCCACCTCTAGTGATGTGCCTTGGGGGGGGGGGGGGGACATGGGAGTCACCTACTAACTTCATGCCCTTCCAAATACCCACCCACATCTGGCACACAGGGGAGCAGAAAGGCAAGGGGTGTCAGGGAAGTGGGACATGGGTTAAGAATCAGGGGGAGCTATGCACTGCTGAGGTCACACTCACCCCCTGCAATCTTTACAAATTCCTCTCCCGTTGCTTTGTATACCTGTGGGTACAGTGGGGACAGCCCGTGGGTCTTAGGCCTGGCTGGCCGCAGCTCTGCTCTGCTCCACCCCCAGCCCAAAGCCCCACCTCGATATAGCGGACACCCATGTGGTGCTTGTGTCTCTGCAGCGCTAGGTCCCGCTGCTCGCTGTCCACAAAACGGATGAGGGCCTCGCCATTTCTGCGGCCCTGGGCGTTGAGGCAGAGCGCTACACCACCCCTGTGGAGCCAGTGCTGCGTTAGTGCCTCCTGGGTAGGCCTGCCCTCCTGGGCCCACCCATCCTGCTGCACTCACCTGGCAATGTTGAGCCCTTTGAAGAAACGAGCCACGTCCTGATCTGATGACTGCCAGGGCAGCCCACGGGCCCGAACTACTGTCTCGCTGTCCACCACGTCGGCCTTGCTGCTGTGTGGGCAAGGCACAGGGTCAGAGCTGGCCAGCTGTTGTCAGCCCCACCCCTGCCCCACACTTACCAAGGTCCTGTCTCATATTTCTGCTTTATCACCTCAGGCTTCGAAAACAATTGACCTGAGAGGAGATGGCATGGGGGTCAGCAGGGTCTGGTGGAGGGGCCCTCCCCACCAAGCTCTGCAAAAAGAGGACAGTTGAGGGGGATGAGGAGGTGGCAAAGGGGCTTCCATTTCATGGTCTCAGGGAAAGTAACAAATGGAGAGAGGGACTTCGAGGAATTAATTAGGCAGACGTTCACCAGGCCCTGAGAGAGAGCAGGTGACAGGTGGTGAGGGGAACCTTACCACTAGGCCCTTCAAGCAGGTGGAGGATGACAGCTACCATTGTCTTCACTTCCCAGACCCCAAAGTCGTCCTCTGTGGCATCTGTCTCCAGCCCCAAGTCTATGAGCAGAGACATAACTAAGAAAAAAATCCAAGCACAAGAGGAGCACTAATTGTGGTCCCACCTACGCCCAAGTCTACATAGACACATGCAGAATCCCAGTAAACACACTTGTTTTGGCCCAGCTCATGTATGCCCTTAGAGGTCCCCAGCCTAGACATATGTAGACATATGCCCACTTTCCAAATACACCCCAGCAGACACAGACATGTGCATTCACGGACTCAGCAGGTAATGTCAATTTGCACGTATTCATATAACCCCCCAGCATGCACATACTCAGACACTTAGAGCCTACAGCCACTCCTCCACTTTAACCCTGCTGGGTCACAGATACCCTGTGCCATGGTGGCCACCGTGAGGTCCCTGGCAAGGCGGGTGCTCGGGTGCTGCACATGGAACTCTCTGCGGAGGTCGTAGAAGGAGAAGAAGGTGTCGGGGAGCACCAGGTTCTGGGGGTACATGTGAGTGGGGATGAATGGGGGGAACGGAGCTGCCCTGCCCACCCCGACAATGGGGGTCCTAGAACCCTACCCCCTGTTGTGCCCTCAGTGGCATACCTTCCTGGAGGCCTCGGGGTGCAGGACCTGTCGCAGCAGCTGCTGCCCATCAGTGCAGAGCACGTAGGGGGCCCCGCCCAGGAGAGCCACATCCCCGCTCACCAGCTGTGAGAACTGGGGATAGGGAGTGGGGAGAGAAGACAGACTCATAGCTGGGCAGGCAGGAAGAAAGGGTGCAGGCTGCAAAGCTGGTTCAGCCAGATGTTCAGCCCTACCCTGCTTGGGGAGTAGGTGGCCACGCCTGTTGGGCCTGGCTCCATGTCCGTGTCCCCATTCTCCCCCAGTCCACTGTCACCTTCTCCAGGCCGAATGGGGGCAGTGACATATCACCCAAGCCCCCATTGAACACACCACAGGAGTCTGGAGTGGGGCCAGAGCAAACACCTGGTGGAGTGGGACAAGCAGGTGGGAAGGGGCGGGGCAGAGCAGGTTAAACCTGTCCCTGACCAGGCACCACCCTCAGACAGGTGGGGGAGGCCCAGTCCTGCCTGAGGCTCATCCGGCTCATGGTCAATGGCAGCCACGCCTCTAGGTCTGACCAACCGAGGGGCAGAGAAACTCCAAGGACAGAGCTCCACACCTGGACAGCAGGAGCAGCGTGAGCTTTGACCCACACCCCATCGACCGGCTGGCACTGAGCTGTTTGCTCACAGAGGGGGTGGCACTCCTGAAGTTGCCCAGCCCCTCCCCCAGCCTCCATCCCTGCTGGAGAATAGGTATAAGCACTAAGAACAGGCCCAAGAACCTCCCCCACGCCAGTTTTACAATCTGAGGCAGGCAGAGCAAGGCAACCCAGCTCTCCTTCAGCACACTCCCCAAGTTGGGGCTAGTCGGGAAGCCCTTCTGGAATAGACTAGGTTCAACATCTCTGTGCTTCCATTTCCTCAGGAACCACCAGAGTTGTTGGAAGATTAAAGAATTTGTGCGTGTGAAGCACTTAACTCATTACATTCAAGAGTCGGGCAGGAGGTGAGCACAGTAATGAAGATAAAAAAGAAAAGAACAGTGGGAACCGTCTCCCACTTCACCTGGGGCCGGGAGTCACCCTAGGCCTTTGCACTCAGGAGGCAGGTAGCCTCCAGGCGGGGTCCGGACAGCGCCCACGCCTGGCCAGCCGGCTGGGACAGGCCTAGACGAGCAGCTTACACCTGGCGGCGTCTGCCTCTGGGGCAGACACCGCCCTACGCCCCCGCTCCAGAGTCTCCCAGGCGGGTGGGTGGGCCCAGGACGCAGGCAGCAGGGACCGTGACCTATGACCAAGCCCAGGACACTCAGCCCTTTCGGTTTCCGGCTGCTGTTCTGGGAGACCTTGCCCGGCTGGTTCCCGGAGGCGTCTCGGTCTCAGCCTCGCTCCCCCCACCCCCGGCTAGGGACTCTGGGGCCTCCATCCCCACCCCCTCAGTAAGGTGGATCTGGAAAGGCTGAAAAGCAAGACCCCAAAGGAATGGCCCGCACACGCGGACACACGCATACGCGGGAGCTGCTGAAAGTTTCAAACAACAGGCACCCGTCCTACCGCCCCGGCCAGTTAATCGCGGTGCGCCAGGCCTCGCCTCCTGCCGCCTCTCCCGCCGAGAAATGTCCCCGCGGCCCAGCAGTGTCTCCACTCACCCCGGCCCCGGCGCTCACCTGCTGCAGCACCTTGTCCAGCGGCTCCGCCCGCGCCAGGCTGTCGGCGCTCAGGCCACTCGCCTCGCGGCATTGCGGGCTCAGTGCGGCCGCCTCGGCGCGAATCAGTGATTTGTGCAGCGTCCCCACCTGCGAGTCGCGGAGGAAACCGATCAGCCACTACGCCCCTCGGATCCTGAAGCTCCCTGGGGACTTCACCGTCGCCTTTCCACCCTACCTGGCGGCTCCTCGGCTCCACCACTTGCCACACTAAGAGTATTAAGTCGGTCTCATCGGAGCCCAGGTCTGGCCCCAGCGCACCCGCCGTGGCCCCGAACAGTACGACCAAGGGCCCAGGCTCTGGGCGGGGGTCCGCGGTGGAGTTTGCGGCGGGGTTCGGACCCGGGGGCGGTGGCTGGGGTGGCGGCGGAGTCATGGCCGCAGAGGAAGGGGGCGCTCGGCCACACACACGCGGACCGACGAGGCGCACGCACGCACCGACCGACGGCAGACGCGGATCAGCTTGGGCGGGACACCGTGTGTTGGGGGCGGCACCTACCGCAGGGCTGGCGCAGTGGGCGCTGCTGAGACCCCCCCGCGGGGCCCCGCGAGGCGGGGCAGCTACCGGCCCCCGCCCTCTTTGGGCGAGTTACCTGTCCGCCCCGCGGGCCACGTGACCGAGGGCGGCTCCGGGAGCCTGGGGGGTAGGGCTGCTAGAACCTAACCCAGGACAGGCGTGCTCAGACGCCTGGCCTGGGCGCGAGCTTAGGGCTCGGATTCCCATTCCCTCAGCCAGCTGACTTCTGGGACGACCCCATCCCCATCCTCCTCCTTCCCGCTCCATGAGGCCTCCGCCAAGGAAAGGGCAAAACCAGAGCCCTCTAGTCCTAAGGATCACATTGGACTTGTGAAAATCACCAGGAAGCAGTCTAGGATTGGTGGGGGTCACGACGACCGGTCTGGGGGTGACAGAAGTAAGTCACCAAGTGTCAAAGGAGGCGATCAGAGTTACCAGGTATCACCCAGAGGCTTGTGGGGGAATCACCAGAGGTCGATTGGGGGTGGGGGGATGGGGATCACCAGAGGTCATTAGAGCGGGGCGGGGTGGGGGGGAGGCTAGAGGACACAGGGCAGGACTTGTCCATACAGGTGCGAAGACCGGACCTTAGCTTGGCTCCAGGAAGTGCCCGCAGTGCCAAAGCGCAGTCGGAGGTGCGAAAGCGTCGGTGCTGGGGAAGGAGGGAGCAACCCCCCAACTCCCGAGAGAGGCACTCAAGACGAGGCTAAACCAGATGGTCCGGGCCTGGGGCCTCACCCCTACCCTACGTGGGGACTCCTGCCTGTTTTTGTCGCCTATCCCCTTGACGACGGGCCTGTTGCCTGGAGATGTAAGCGCGCTGGCGGGTGGGGACTAGCGGCAAATGTGTCAAGGGTGCGTGCGGGAGTCGCTGATCCTCTTCTCCAACCCGGACCAACATCCCAACTGGGACAGTCCCGCGTGCAGGGCTTCCAGTACTTTTTCGACCCGTCGATCTTGGTGAGGCTCCTTTGAGGCGCGTTTCCAGGCCTCCCCGAACTTCCCCAAATTTTTTCATTTATGTGACTGAGAAACTGAATGAGAATCCGGCGGGAAGATGGCACTCCAGCCTATCAAGAACAAAGACATGGAGTTGCCAAGACCGATGTGAAACAGGCAGGAGCCGCACCTCGCGGTTTCGCAAAAGCCGGGCGCTGTTTCCGGAGCTTCGGACAATGGGGAGAGCGGAAGACTGGGGCGTGGAGGGGGCCTCCAAGGCTTTGCCCACTGAACCCACACTGCAGTGAGTCCCCACTTGACCGATAAAGAGACTGAGGCGCCCGGGACGGAAGTGACTCGCGCCCGGACACGGCGGCCTGGAGAGAGTGGGAAGTAGACAGTTCTAGTGGATTCAGGTGACCAACATTTCCCCTTGGGGTGTAGATAGGTGTCCGCGGGCGGCTGCGGGTCTCTGGACGGCGGACCCGGGCCTGCCCGCTTGTCCCCACCCCTGAAAGCGCTAAGCCAATCAGGCTCGAGGGAGGAGGAAACGTCGCTCTCGGGCCCCGCCCCCTCTAGATAAACCAGGAATGTCAAATATTTGTTCGCGGGGCGGGGCGCGGCGCAACAGCAAGGTAAGGCCCCTCCCCCCACCCACCCTAGACCGCGCGTGCGCCAGGCGTAGTCGGGCCCTCCTCCCGGCCAAGCTTTTGCTGCCAACTAGCCTTCATCCCAGCAGTGCCTCAGCCCTGGGGCCTCTACTAAAACTTCCCTGGCGTACATCGCTCCTGTCGGGCTCTTGTCGGGGCTGCTCCTACAGGACAGAGCCCCGGCATCCCTCGTGGGCCATCAGGGCTCTGCTTAATGTCTGTCTCACCCATCCTAGCGCCTCCATGCGGTCAACCTGTAGACCTTTGCTCTAGGCCTTTCCCTATTCTTCTTTCAGGGTGGGTCTCGAAGCCCGGTCCTCCTGGAAGCCTCCCTCTCAAGGTGACTGACCTCTCCAGTGTGGTACCTCTGGCCGTACTGAGCGCATTCCCATGGGAGCGCATTCCCATTCATGCGTGTCCAGGTCCCTGCTCCGTAGTGAACCTGAGGCTAGGGGCTGGCAGCGTGGGGAGGCTCCCCAAAACCCCTGTGCGTCCCACCTCCCGCCCCTACCCCCATGAGACTTGGACTCAACTTGAAAACCTAAGTTCATTAAAGTAACCTTAGAGCCCTGCTTTGTTGAGCTCTCTTACACATCTTCAGATGGGTGCTTCCACATCACCCCATTAATATTAAACATCCGTGCTCCTGTCCCCCAATCAGCTTTCGTATCTCCTTTCCCCCAGCACTAAACCAACATCTAACACAAATCACTTGTCTCCCTGCCCCAGCCACAAGAACACCAGATCCTTAGGGACAGGCTCATCCCCTGCGCCTATCTCTGGACCTAGTATGTAGTACATACAATTGGCCCTCCCAACTCGCGGTTCCACATCTGTGGATTCAACCAACAGTGGATCAATTTTTTTTTTTAATTCCACAAAGTCGATCCCTAAATACAGTATAACAACTATTTACATAGCATTTACATTAGATATTATAAGTAATCTAGAGGTGATTTAAAGCATAGGGCAGAAAGTGCCTAGGTTATATGCAAATACTACACCATTTTATATCAGAGACTTAAGCATGTGGAGAATTTTGGTATGGGGGGCTGGGAGGAGTGGGGGTCTGGAACCAATCCCCCCAAGATACTTAGGAAGCACTACAATTGCTCAAGACTTACTGAATGAATTATTGGCTTGCTTTGTCTGCCTCTGGATATTCCAAGGATAGTAACCTTCCCTGGGGCCACGGGGCCTTTGCATAGTCAGTCTGCTTTCTTTCCTTCCCTCCCAAGCCACCCTTGCCCTAGTTAACTAACCCTGCTCTTCCTCCAGATTTTCCCCCCTCAGGGCACCTCATTCTGTAACAGAGGTCCCTACTGTAGGTTGAAACGTCAGTTTTTCACTGATAAATATCCTCTGCCCCATCTGCTAGGATTCACAATCATGAATGAATAAATCAGAGATAAGGTAAATGAGAGGTGTGAGCGAGTCTCCAATGGCCCTGCCAGATGCCTTTCCCAAACCGTACTCCAGGTATTTGGGAGAAAGTAACTTGGTCCCGCCAGCAGGGGCTCGCAGAATCTCATCCGGAATCTCATCCTCACCTCTTCGCCTTGCTTCTTCGTGGCAGGACTCGCCTCATGAGTCCTGTCACAAAGGCAGCGGTCGCTCCAGCCGCCGGTACATGAAGGCCAGAGCGGATATAGGGTGGGGATCTTCCCGTGGGGAGGGGAATGTGGCCGTTCTTATGAACCTCCGGGGAGTCTAGGAGTGGTGTAAAAGCCCTCCCTCCCAGGCCATAAAATATCCCGCTGTGGGAGAGGATTCGAGGCTCGGTGCCTGCTGGGGTCCCCCCACCCCACCCCCGACGATCCACACTCCCTAGCCCAGGCCCATCCCCACCCTCAGCTGGGGATGCTGTCCCCCTTCCTTATCTCCCGGGACTCCAGAGTAGCAAGAACGCTGGGCTCCACCAAGGCTCCTATCACCGCGCCTTTGAGGAATCGCCGCTGAGTTCCCACCAGAGGGCGCACTGACTCTGTCTCTTGACCCAGGTATTGCGGTCAGAGGAGCGGAGCGTGCACTGAAGTGAAAGGGGAAGGCCCTAATACTACCCACTGGCCTCCTCCCTTAGGTTTGAGAATCTTCGTGGCTTCTGGCTCGCTGGACATAGGCCACGTTTTTAAACTTGCTTTTCAGGGCCCTCAACCATTCTGTTCCAGTCTCACCCACTATGTGCTCCAGACACACTGCTGGGATTGTTCAGGTCTGGAGGCTGTTGTATTATACTGGCTAAGCTCACTGCCTGGAGCATCCACCTACGAACGCATCCCTTTGTTTTCCTGGCAAACTCCTACTTTGAAGACCCATCTCTAATTCTTCCACCAGGCAGCCCTCCTTGATGCCTAAGCCAGGTTAGATACCCTGTTCTGGGCCCCTTTCCCCCAAGGTTCAGTCATGATTGGGTCAGTATTTGGCCTCTCATGACTCCAGGGAGGCTCTGGCAGCAGAGGAATAGAAGCGTGATGAGCCATTAGCTTTAGGAGACTCACTTGGCTTCCAAATAGGCTCAGCTATGGCTACCAAACCAGCTCAGAAGCCCTGGTCTTGGTTGGTTGCCCCAAGCCCATCCACCCACCTGGTCCAGGTAGAGGAGCTCGCAGCTTGGGCAAAGGAGAGGGAATGCAAAGAGCCCAGTAACACAGGAGGGGTAAAGGCTGTTAGCTGGATTTTCACCTGAGGAAGATACCACAACTGGCTTGGCTCTTCAGTCTCTGGATTTATTTTCTACCTCTGGTCTTTGCTCAAAATGTTCCCCTCCACAGGAACACCCTCCCTCTTTCCCAGTCTTTTCCAGAACTCACATCCAGCCCTGTGGACCTCTCAGTCCCTTATCTTCTTCTCCAGGTCTGACAGACACCAGGACCCTATCCTGGAAGGTAGAGAATGGGTGTATCAATCATTCATGCAACATATGTTAAGCACTTGCTGTGTGCCAAATACTGTGCTGGTGGTAACTAGTAACCCAGGAGACGACAGTAATAGGACATGTGAAGGATTTGCTCTTCCAGTGATTGCATTTTAATGGGAGCCAGGCAGGGGCTGCTTCAAAGCCAATGGTCATGTTGGACTGAGGCCTAAATGCAGAGCTCAGTTGAGTTCCCAAAAGTTGGGGTGGCAGAGTGATCCTAGTGGAATAAGTACAGAAGTCCTGAGGGAGAATGAGGTTGTCTTGCTCTAGGCAGCAAGGAAGCCATTGAGGCTGGAAATTAGAGAGCTGGAGAAAGGGGGGAGTAGAAATCGCGGGAGATGGTCAGAGTACCCTGCAGGGTCCTCACTCACTATCAGTGAAATGCATATGATGAATGCAATGGGAGGGTCACGAGTGGGGTTAGAGAGACAGTGATAGGGCCTGGCTTAATGTTTAATGATTTCAACCTGGTATGTGGAGAACAACCCACAAGAATAAGGGACAAATTGGGACATCAGTGAGGAGGCTACTGTGGGGATTAGGGTAGTCTGGTTTGGGGAGGGTAGAGCTGGCAAGACTTGGTGACCATCTGATTGTGGGACCGAAAGTCAGGGAGGTATTTAGAGTCCAGGGTGACCCCAGGTCTGCAGCCATCATGTGGATAGTGGGATCATGTGAAATGGGGGACCCTCACCTTCTGACCCTTCTTCACAATGCCAGCATGGAACATTACTGACCAAGCCTTGGAAACCCCTCCCCTAATGGCCATGGTTTCTATTACCTGCAGGGCTGTGGGAGTGAGCACCTCAGGAACTGCTCCTGAGGACAGGGCCACCCTGTGATGGCCCTCAGCGTCACCTGAGGCTGTTGGGCTGACAAGACATTCAGACTGTGCCAGAGTGCAGAGTGCAAAGCATTGTCTTGTTCCCTACCCTCTCCCCACTTAACCCTTGGCTCTGGTCTCCTGCCTGTCCCTGCTAGATTGGTCCTCAGTAACCCCCTGCTGGGGCCTGGGATGGAGGCAAGGGAGGTAGGTGTGCTAATTTTTTTTGGTGGGGAGGAGTGTCACTGGGCCAGGGCCTGAGGTGGGACATAGTTGGACCTCAAAAGAGGAGGCTACCTCCTCCACCAGTGTGTTTCAGTATAAGGACACAGGAGAGGCAGGCCAAGATAGTGAGCAGATTCATTGAGGGGCACTCTGAGAGTCTGGAAAGGGTCAATTACTGAGTGAGAGGAAGAAAGGAAGGAAGGGGAAGAATAGCGGTCTTGAGACCAGCTGACCAGGGTGTGACTGGCCGTCGGGAGGGAGTGTGGGATCAAGACTTTCAGTCTCCAAACCTATGGCCCCCCCTCTCCCAGAGCGATGCATGATGCTGGCATAATTACCGGCTGTCAAGTCTCTATCCCCTCTGTTCACCCCCAATTCCTCACTCAAGGAGTCTGTATCCTCTCTGGATCCCCAGGTTTGCTTGGGGGTGGGAGTAGTGGGGGGACCACGAGGTCCCAACATCCCTCCCGCTCTGCGGGGGAACTTACCGATGGGTCATGGCGCAGGGTCGAGGCTCAAGCCTCGAGTACTCAACACTGCGTGCGAACTGCTTGATTGGGCAGGGTAAATCCACACTCCGGGCCCCTAAAAAGGGCGGACATACATCTCACTCAAAAAACGAAACATTCTAACCTGGCCTCTCCTATCCGCATTCCTAACCCCCCGCCGGTGGCGGGAGCGGGAGGCAGGCGGCAGGGGGTTGCCTGGGCCGGGATTGTCTGAACAACCCAGGCGCTCTGGGGTCGGGTGCGAAGCACCAGTATGGGGACTGCGCAAAGGTCCTGGTCAGCTCTGGTCCCCTAAGGCCCTAGAACTGCCTGGGACTCACTTCTTCCCTCCTTCCCCTTGCTTTGACCCGGGTCGCTCAGCCGCGGCGAGCACTGAATCGCCGCTCAGCCCGACCTGTTCCAGATCCCAGGTCACGGAGGCGCTGCGGAGCGTAAACTTCCACTACGGAGGACTGGGTTGGGTACCCAGCAGTGGTTGGCGGGGTGTGCCCGGTAGGTGGCGGAGAGCATAGAAACCCAGCTGGGCCTCGATCGATCGATGAGCTCGGCGCGCAGCATGGGCAAGAGAGCTGGCCCGGGATGAGCAGGGGCGGGGCGGCAATCTAGCCTGGGAGGGACGCGCCTGGCGGTGAGTCCCTATTGGCAGACCGTTTGTTAGAGGTGTATCGTGATTGGCCGGATCGCTGTGGGTGGTGGCGGGCGGCGGGGTTAAGCGCGTCGCCGCGCCCCGGCCTAGGCGCGAGCCCGGAGCACTGAATCCGTACCTCGGACCTGGACCCACCAGCTCCCGCCATGGGTCTCTGCCTCTGCCCCTACGGCGCAGCCCTGCTCCCTGGTGGCCTCCTGTTTCTCCTGCTGCTCGCAGACCCGGCGTTCCCCGCCGGACGTCCCCCTCCGGTGGTCCTGGGTGAGGCTCGCGTCCAATCGTGGGTCTGTTCGCTCGTGCGTCGGGCAGGACAGGGGGCAAGAGGGAGGGCTGTCTTCCCAGTTTGCATCTGTTCTAAGCACGGAGTTGGGGAGCGTATGACTGTCGTGTCACCTGGGTCGGTCCGTCCACCTCCCGCCATACTGGGCGCGGGTGTGGTCAACCTCTCTGTCACATTCCCTGTAGAATATGGGGGTAAGTGGGAAGGTTATCGTGCAGTTTTCCATCGGTTCTCCTATCCACAAAAGGCCCAAATCTTGCCTCGCCTTATCCCCATTTTTCAGTTGCAAAGAACAGGTCCTTTTGCCCCACTCCTGAGGGCCAGTGCTGGGGAAAGGTGGCCTCCGAGTTGGCCCCCAGGAGACAGCTTTAACTTGGGCTTGGCTAGGAGGCTGCCTCCCTCAACCCTTTCAGCCTCACACAGAGGGCATTGCTGGAAGGAAGCTCTTTGGGGAAGGATTGCTCTCCTTTGAGGAGAGAGGGCTCCCCTCAAACTTATAAAATGGGTGACATTGTGCCTGAGGGAGAAGGCCCTAGGGAATCTGAGGATGACTAAAGACAGGTAAGAGTTGGGACAATGGCTATGAACAGATGTCAGGAAGCATGCCAGTACTTTTACCCTTCCAGCCCTGCTTGAACTAAGCTATGTTGGGATTAGGAGACCTCTCCTGCTTACCTGCCCCTTGATCCTGGCCCCGGTAACTGTACAGGAGCCACAGCGTTTCCTTGTGGTGGTGGGCAGAGATGAGATCTCTGTCTTGAGGGCCTTGAATGCCTAATGCAGGCTGTCCTCACCCAAAGGTAGTGTATCGGTGAGCAACCAGGACTCCTGAAGGCAGAGGCATGCTGAGGTATATGTTACATACTGAGTCTGCTGCAGTATGACCCCTATGTTCTTTCCGCTGGGAGTATTTTAAAGGGGATGATGCAGATCACAGAAGGGTAGGATTGGCAGGCAGTTTGGTCCTAAGGAATCCCCCACCATGAGCTTGGGGCCAGGAAATGCTCCAGGAGGCTGCTGGGCCCAGGTTCACTATGGGAATTAGGCAGACTTGGCCCTGCCTTCCCTAAACTTGCAGGATAATCCCCAGAGATGAGGTCTGTGCTGGTTAAGCACAGAGAATCCACTGACCCAGTCAGGGAAGGCTTCCTGGAGTAAGCAGCTGGAGCTGTGGCCAGGAGAGAGTTCCTGGCAGAGGGAACTACATATCAGAGGGAGGGAGGCAGTCCAGGCTCTCTAGAGGGGAGTTGTGCGGGGAGGAGTGGTTTATGTAAGCTCGTGACTGGTTGGGTCATCTGGACTTTATCCTGGGGGCCCTCAGGGAGCCATGGGTGGGCCTAAGGAGTTCTGGGTATAAAGGGTGTGGCATTGGGAAGTTTGTGGTCCTTGAAAGACATGCAGCCTTTTCTCCTGGATTGGTGTTAACTGCACTCATTAGTGTACTGAGTTCTTGGTTATCCTAGGTCACAGCAGAGGAGCTTCAGGCCCAACCCAGAGTCACAGAGCAACTGAAATCCTGCCCTGCCCAGCTTCTCAGAGAGTGAGGCTGTTGGCATTAATCCTAGGAAAATCCATGGTGGGCAGTGGACAAGCTATTCCTGGGCACAGAGCAGGGACCTGCCCTTGGCCACCAAAGAATCAGCACCCATGGGTGACCAGCCTCTATAGGTGGGATTCAAGTTGGTGGTAGAGGAAGTAGAGGCCAGAAAAGTGACATAGAAGAAGACCGTGGGCAGGGGGAAGGGGCTACAGTAAGCCATCTCTACCTCTCCCAGCCTTAGTCTCTTCATCTGTAAAGTGAGCATAATGACATTCTCTTTCAGTGTTATTTGAGGTGAAAGGCACATGGATGGCTCTTGTCCTAGTTCTAGGCACAAGGGGGTTCAGGAAGTGACCATACAATTTTTAGAGGTCACACAGCCTGACCAGGGTAAAAGACATCCAGGCAAAGCAGATCTGGTGACTTCCTCTTTCAGCCATTTCCTTTGGTGGAGATAATGACCAAGGTCTCTGCACTCCCCTGCCCAGTCCACAGGCATGTCATCCAGAGCCTGTCATGTTGGGGACTCCCCACTTCTGTACCTAAATCATGAAAGGAGGTGAAGGCAATTGCTATGCCTGTCTCCCGTGGTTGACCTGAGGACACTGAAATGGTGCGCAGGATGGGCGTGCCCTCTGCTGGGCTGGGTTCACAGTCTGAGCCCAGTGAATGCCTAGGAGAGCCAAGCTCTGGTTGTTCACTCTGTGGTCATGGATCCTAAATGGGAATGAATTTGGGAGGTGTCGGGAGCATGGCATGTGGGAGCAGGTGAAGCCTGAAAGGTCACTGAGAGTAAATAGACCCTAAAGTGCCTTGAATGTTGGGCAGTGAAGCAACGGGTATAGGTTTGAGTGTCACAAGGCCACCCAGGGCTCTGTGTAGACTCGATAGGCCAGCTTGGGTAGAGAGAAGTCATCCTTGAGGCCTGTTCATCCCCACCCACCACTGGGCTATGGCCAGAATGGTGTGTTGGTTCAGGTTAGCCATCTCCAACACTTGGTCCAAGGGTGCTGAGATGCTAGGGCCCTCTAGATGATCTGCCCTGTGAAACCTTACTGTACTGTGGCCTTTAGCAAGTCCTGGGGACCTTGGTAGGTCAGCAGGTGCCAGTATGAGCTTCTTTCAACTGTGTTTCTGTTCATGGGCTCCTTCCACAAGCCTGTCTTGGAGTGCTTTGTCTGGTTCAATTTTGATGGGTTAAGTAGCCCAGTGTTCTGTCCTGTTTCTCATTCCTTCGGTCAGAGTGAACAAGGCCCTGCCAACTCTGTTGCGTGGGGTGGCTGTGGGTGGAAGGCCTTTGGGTTCAAGCCTTGAAGGTGCCAGCCTGTCGGACCCAGGGTCTCATGAATGCTCTGTGCCCTGCTACAGTGCCTGGTGATTTGGGCAACCAGCTGGAGGCAAAGCTGGACAAGCCGAAGGTTGTGCACTACCTCTGCTCCAAAAAAACGGACAGCTACTTCACACTCTGGCTGAACCTCGAACTGCTGCTGCCTGTCATCATTGACTGCTGGATCGACAATATCAGGTGGGAGCTGGGGCGCAGACGGGGTGCTGCTCAACAGCTCAACCTAAGGAGGTCTCCAGACTCCATTTTCACCTCACCCCCACCTCAAGAGACCGCAAGGTCACTGACCTTTTTCCCTTCCCATTTCCTCGCTCTGGTAGGCACCACCTTTTGCAATCTCAGACAGAACTTTCTTCCCTCTCCCACTGCTCTTGACCGTACCGTCTCTTTTCCATGCCTTGTGCCTCAAGTCCTAACCCTGGTTTCTACGCTTTAGCCCCTGTTCATAGCCTCAATGTGGCCCCAACCCCTTCCCTTGCCTCTGGCTTGGCCACACTTGCCCCTTCAGCTTCTTGTTCTTCCTGGGACATGCCATGTTTCCATGCCTTTGCAGATGCTGTTCTTTCAACCTGGAATCTACTTCTACACCCTTTGCCTGATAAATTCCCTCCCATTCACCCTTTAAAACCTAAGCTAGGTCCCTGCCTCTCCCAAGCTGTTAACCTCTCCTTCCCCCATGCCACCTGCCTGTTTCCTCTAATCCTCGGCAAACTTTGTTTCCAAGGATGTTTCCATATAATAAGAATTACTGTTTATTGAATATATACACTGTGCATTTTACATACTTTCTTTCATTTAGTCTTATGGCAACCCTATGAAACAGGTGCTGTTTTCAAACCTGTTTTGCAGTGGAGGAAATCTGGAAGCTCAAATCCGTTACAAAATTGCCTAGGGTCACTCAGCTCATAAGGGGCAGAACCAAGATTCAAACCTAGAATTGTGTGACCCTGAGCTATTTCCCTCCCAGACTGAGCTCCCTGAAGGCAGGGACTATACATCCTTTATCTTTGTAGCAATAGAACCTAGGACACAACTGGTGCTCAATAAAGGTGTGAGCTGAATGTAATCTTAACAAATTAAAATTTTTTCCTGGAACTTTACTTTCCCAGTTGTAATCTTAAAAGAGGCCCGCATTGTTGACTCTTCCTCCTCTGTGTGTGATCAGAGTTATTTCTGGGCTGTTGATCTGCATTTCTATTTTTGTACCAGAGACATGGTCTCAGGTACTGCCAATTGGAGGTGTGGGCTGATACCAAGAGGGGCTCGTCTACCTTCATTGCTCCTGTGACCTATTTAGACTTTCATCCAATATAGAGCTGCATTGCTTTCCAGAACTATTTTCTGCACTTTGCTGAGTGGCCATTCGGATAATCTACAGATTGCCCTAGAGATAGTAGGCCCCCAGGACATATTATTTGGGTCAATGTGGGGGAGCTTATCAGCTTTCTGTGGCTGATCTTTAAGTGGGGGTGGAACCCAGGCCCACCAGGTCGAGCCTATGTTCTCTCAGGCACAGTTGCCTCCTTGGTATCAGGGGAGGCCAGAGCAGGTTCCAGGCCTGGCATAAGGCTTTCCTCCTGCTCCCACTACCCCGGCCTTGCCTGTCCACCCACGTAGCAGCCAAGGAGCTGGCTGTCTCTTGGTCTGGTTCTGTCGTGTGCTGCTCTCACTGTCTCCTTTGCCCTGTGATATGTTGCAGTAGTGACAGGACCTGGGTCTGTAGGGATGAGCGGTAGGAGCCTGTGAGGTTAGCCTCCCTGCCTTTTGGGGTCAAGTGTGAGGTTCATGGCAGAGCTAGGCCTGCACTTCCCTCTCAGCCAGAACCAAGACCTACATTCGGGGTGAGTGACATTGAGAAGAAGGGAATACTGTCTCAGTGGGAGTCCTGGGGTCGATTTTTGGAGTGAGCCTTGGTGGGAGTCCTCACTCTGATCTGTGCTTTATAAACTTGCCTTGTTATGTGGGGCAGGAACAAACTTTCGTTGACCCTCAAGGTTCTTTTGGCTGGTCTAATAATCAAATAGATGTGAGATAGATTAGCAAGAGAAGATAACCAAACTTATTATACATGTGTGGAAATCCCACGTACATGAGAGAATCAGAGACCCCACATGCACAAGAGGTTTAGAGACAGAAAGGGATGCGGTAAGATGCCCTGGGGGCTTCAAAGGGTCACTGCAGAATGATAAGAAGAGCAGATGTTTAATAAATAGAAGTTTGACCTGCTCATATAGGTGGGCCAAAAAGAGATCGCTGATAATCTCTTATTATGGGCAAGGCTCCTAAGTCAAGTTCTTCTAGGTAGTTAAAGGGAGAGGAAGAAGTTTCTCTTGAGCCTGACTCAAGCAAAAATTGCCCTTAGCTCAAAATAATCTGTACACCATGGAAGCACATCTCCGGTGACTGGCTCTGAACCCCCACAGTTACTTTCTGGTCTCCCCTATACACCTGACCAAATCTGAGGTTGGGAAGGGAGTACAGCTCAGGACACAGGGCAGTACTGAGAGACACCCAAGTTCAGTGCCACCTCTGTGTCACCAGCTCAATATCACCTCCTGATAGGCTCGTGTATAACAGAACGTCCCGGGCCACCCAGTTTCCTGATGGTGTGGATGTGCACGTGCCCGGCTTTGGGCAGACCTTCTCACTGGAGTTCCTGGACCCCAGCAAAAGCAGTGTCGGTATGTAGCCCTTCTCATGCTTTCCAGGAACGGGGCCAGATGGAGGTTTTGCTGGACTCCTAGAGTAGGAGGAACCCTGTTTTTTTGAAGGGGTAACCTGTGACCTATCTCTGATCGATGTGGGCACAGAGCACTCCTTCAGGGACCTTCCTGCAGTAGATGTCACAGTCTCCTTGGCAAGGGTGGTATAGGTGGTGACACTGGCTGCAGCCTCTGTAATCCTATGCAGTTCTGTCTACAGGTTCCTATTTTCACACCATGGTGGAAAGCCTTGTGGGCTGGGGCTACACACGGGGTGAGGATGTCCGGGGAGCCCCCTATGATTGGCGCCGAGCCCCAAGTAAGTGGTCACCCTTGTTTCCTACCTGAGGTCTTAGGAGGTGGGGACAGGGAGGTCACAGCCACCACAGGCCCTGGGCTCTCCCCTACACCTGGACCTCTGGTGCCTTGCCCAGTGGTGACAGCTACCACCCCTGGTCAATCTGTCCTGTCCTTCCCCACCCCTCTCCCCAGGCTTTCTGGGCCTCTGAGCCCTGGGGAAAGATAGTGAGTCTGAGGAGGGGAAAAGAGCCCCTTTGTCTCCTACCTTCACGGCACCTGAGGGAAAACCCGCCCATTCCCACTGGGATTTTAGCACTCTCCCTACTAGTCCTGGGTCTGGCCTGAGAAACAGTCAATGGTTCAGGTGCCAGGACCCTTCTTGCCTGACTCCTGCCTGGCTCTGGCCTGCAGATGAAAACGGGCCCTACTTCCTGGCCCTCCAGGAGATGATCGAGGCGATGCACCAGCTGTATGGGGGCCCTGTGGTGCTGGTTGCCCACAGTATGGGCAATATGTACACGCTCTACTTTCTGCAGCGGCAGCCACAGGCGTGGAAGGACAAGTATATTCGTGCCTTCGTGGCATTGGGTGCACCCTGGGGGGGCGTGGCCAAAACCCTGCGCGTCCTGGCCTCAGGTAAGCCCCTGCCTGGCCCAGCATGGGGGGATGTGTTGGGGGTGGTATTTTCTCGTTTCCTCTACAGCATCCTCCTGGGCCATCCTCACGTCTCTTCTCTTGGGTCTGAACCCTTCTTTCTCCAGAATGGTATTCTTTTCAAAATACCTCTTTTTGCTAAAGAGAATCCAACACTGCTCCTAATGTTGTCTCTCCAGTTGACCCTTATTGTCTGTGTAACTATCTTACTGTATGTACATGGAGTGGCAGACCTGTTGGTCATACAGCTGCTGGTGCACATGTGTACACACACTGTGCTCAGGCCTGGGGGGCCTAATTTGCTTTGACCCAGAGTTCTTTGGGGAGTCTCCTCCCTCTCTCTTACCCGCATCCTCACTTGATTCCACCTTTGCCCCAGAGAAGGAAGACTATACTACAGTTTCCTGTTTATGAGTTACAACTCCATGTGCAGCAGCGGGGAACCCCTGTGGGCAACACAGGGAGGAAGCAGGTGCAGACCTGTTGGGGCCTGCTTGCTAGGCAGTTGGGAAAGCCATCTCCTTCCCCATTCTTCCCCAGTCCACCTGCCTTTGCACAACTGTCAGAACCTGCCAGCTGCAGCCACAGGACTTTCCTCCCTCTGCTAGCATTGGGTGTAAGTCCCATGGCCCCTCACTTTAGGAGCCGTGAGGCAGAGCTGTGCCAAGCATCTGATGAGCTTTCTTCCTCAAGTCACTGGCACTGCCTGACCTGCTTGTTGGTGAAC
Organism: Rhinolophus sinicus; assembly: GCF_057876585.1. NCBI lineage: Eukaryota > Metazoa > Chordata > Mammalia > Chiroptera > Rhinolophidae > Rhinolophus > Rhinolophus sinicus. The sequence continues at coordinate 64,996,492 of NC_142508.1, read as the reverse complement.
TGATTGTTGTGATCAGTTCAGACCAGTACTCGTCCCAGTAGTGATCCTGGATTGGCTGGGCAGCTTCCCTGTGAGTCCTCTTAGAGCTTTGCCTCAGATGCTGGGAAGTTGTTCTCCCAGGCCCTGGCAGTCCAGGCGCAGGGGTGGGGCAGGGGTGGTAGTCCTGGACCCCTAGCTAAGGGGTTCTCTTTCTTTGGAGGTCCTAGAGCCAGGCCCCACCAGGCAGAGCTGTTTTCCTACGGTCAGTCAGAGAGGTAGAGTGATGATGGGTGGCCATGGGTCCTGAACAGGATCAGAGGTTCCTGTTCCCAAGTTCCAGCTCAACCTCTGGAGGTCTCACCGGCTGGTGGGTGTGTTTGTGTTATTGGTGTTCCTATGTGAGAAGGACTCACTTTGTCTGCAGCCTCCTCTCCTGCCTTGTCCAGGTCAGTGACAGGTAGGTGACTGGTATGAGACCAGGGCTGGCTGGCAGCAGGCCTAACCCTAGGAAGAATGTTTACATAGCTCAATGTAATAAAAAATAAATAAAAAAGAAAGAGGAAGTGCCTGTGAGCTGACCACTTGCTGATTCACCTTCCATAAAGTCAGTGGCCCAGTGATAAGTCACATACCATGTGAGTGTGTGTTGCCTAAATCCCAGGTGACAAAATGCAAAAGGAAAGAAACAAATCTTGGTTGGGTGCTTCCCGGATGTAGCAAAACTAAAGGGAAACAGTAAAAGCCAGTGCAGGCATGGGAGTTATAATGGTAACAGTGGAGAGATATTGGTACGCTGACTGGGCCACTGGCTGGGGTCCAGCAGGGTCCTTGGTGGTGAACATGGTGCCCCACCAGCTTGCATTCCTGAGCACACTCACTGGAGCCCTCTCCCTGCAGGGGACAACAACCGGATCCCAGTCATTAGTCTCCTGAAGATCCGGGAGCAGCAGCGGTCTGCCGTCTCTACCAGCTGGCTGCTGCCCTACAACTATACCTGGTCCCCTGAGAAGGTGTTTGTGCGCACACCCACAACCAACTACACACTGCGCGACTATCACCGCTTCTTCCAGGACATTGGCTTTGAAGATGGCTGGCTCATGCGGCAGGACACGGAGGGGCTGGTTGAAGCCATGGTGCCACCTGGCGTGCAGCTGCACTGCCTCTATGGCACTGGTGTCCCCACGCCAGACTCCTTCTACTATGAGAACTTCCCAGACAGCGACCCTAAAATCTACTTTGGTGATGGCGATGGCACTGTGAACTTGCAGAGTGCCCTGCAGTGCCAGACCTGGCGCAACCGCCAGGAGCACCAAGTATCATTGCAGGCACTGCCAGGCAGTGAGCACATTGAGATGTTAGCCAATGCCACTACCCTGGCCTATTTGAAACGCGTGCTCCTTGAGCCCTGATTCTTGGGCTAGGCAGGGCTGTGCGATAGCTCAGCCACAGCTGCTTCTCTTGGCCTCCAGGGCTGCCATAGCCCATGAGTTTAGTAGTTTGTGACTGACCATCCGTGGCCCTGGGACTTGGAGTGTGAAACGTCTGCCATGGGGATTACTGTTTCTTATCCTTTCTCTAAGAATGAGGAAGGAAGAAATAGTCTGGACTCATTCAAGGGACCCTTAATGGAAAGACTGCTGCTGATGATGGAATTGTGACCTCAGGACTGGCTCCACGGGTGGATTGGCTGGCACCTGGATCCAATCCCCAACTCAGGGGCCATGTGTTCTTCCTACCCCTGTGGCCTTTTCACATTCACGCACCAGGCCCTGGCCCCTTAGCCTTCCATGAGGGATATGGCTGAACTGTGGTCCCAATTCCCAAAAGTCCCAGGGATGGGCTCCTGGTCCCTGAGGTGATCCTTCCCACACGCTGGCCACAGGTAGACCTTCTACTGGCCATGGGTGGCTGGAGCTGCGGGCTTCTCTGTGGCCTAGCTGCTCCACAGTCTGACTGGTTTTTGTGGGGCAGCCCAGTTCCCCCTGCGGGCAGGGGTGGGTTGTGTCCTCTGTGGTTCCCAGGCCCTGGGTATTCACTCCTACCTCCCTCACCTCCAAAAACAGCCTAGCTCAGGATTGGACAGCAGATGCCGCCCTCACCCTCGAGCCAGTTCTGGGGGCTGTGTCCCAGGAGCTCTGATCCCCTTGGTTGGGCTGTTTCCCACAGTATTGATGCTGGCTCCCTTTGCCCTGGGACTGTGGTTCAAGGAAGAGCAAGGCCCCGTGCTCTGGCCTTTTAGATCGTCATGAAAAAAGAATTCAAGGAAGCAGCCAAGGTGACTCAGAGCTTCCCTGAACTGCCCTCTTGCTAACCCCATGTTGCCACCCTGCCCTAGGGTTTCTCTAGCACCCAAGTGGGCTGGCACAGGGCTCAAAGGAGACAGGGCTGCTGCCTACCCTGCCCAGCACCTACCTCCACCAGGCAGCTCAGTGGTGTTTAGTGTGCAGGGATTAGCTCAGACACTTGAGTGGGCCCCTGTGAGAGCCAGGTGCCTTGGAGCCCCCTTGGGGGTTTTCTGTCTGTCTCAGAGGTGCTGCATGGATCTCCCTTTGATAGCAGGGCTGGAGAATCTGGACCTGCTGTGGTGGGCTTGGTTTCCAAGTCGGCAACAACCAAAGGCCAAGACATGGGTCTAGCCTCTAGGGCGGGGCCCCAAAGCCACGGTGAGACTAGACTGTGCTGCTCTCCCACAAGGTTTCTGTGGAGCCAGATTTTCTCTGTTGTGTACGTACCCAGCATCTTTCTCTCCCTTCGTTCCTGAGTGGTGGGTCCTGCATGGGACTCGGAGCAGGCTGTACCTCGATTCTGGCAATAAAAGTATTCTGGATGCTGTAAAGTACCCTGGCCTAGGCTCTGCTCTGAGCATGAGAGGAGGGAGGTAATGGAGGGGTAAGGGGGCTAGAGAGGTAGGTAATCTGGGGTTAGACTTCCTGGGGCCTTGATGGGCGCTCAGCACCAAAGCGTAGCTCCTGTGCACCTCTTTAGGCTTCATCCTCCTGCCCCCTCCTCTGGAATCTGTTTCCCCTCCTGGGACCTGAAACATCCCTGTTGGAATGTAGCTCCTGTTTTTGTCTATTCAGCAGGCCCCACATGCCACCTCAGATCTGGGTACCAAGGACAATCCTGCAGGTCACCCTGGCTGGACTCCCCAGTCTTTTCTCTCAGCACGCCGGTCTCAGCATCCTTTGAACCTAGAGCTCCAGACACCACCCCTCTATTTTGTTTCCCCTCATCTGCCCACCATCTGTCCTGCTTTGGGGACAGAATACGACTGAGGGAGGAAGAGACACTAGACTGGGACCAGTATGGACAGAGGCCAGGAGGGGCAGAGACAAGGACTAAGAGACTGGGGACCAAGTAGAGATGGATAAAAACAGAAACAGAGAGTCTGAGAGAGGGAAACATGCATAGGAATGGGACCCAGGCCTGAAATCTGTGGTGCAGAGCCACGAGCCTGGGCCAGTTGAGGTGGTAGCCCTGGTTCCTGCCTCCATAGGGCAGGACCAGCCTGGGCTTCAGGCTTTGATGCATTCTGGGCCACTAGAGGGCACGCTGAACCCTCTCACCACACCAATTACTATTGGCCAAACCTGGGAGAAGGGGTGGGCCAGAGAGGGTGAGGATGCCTAGGGATACGCAGGTCCAGCTGCATCACCGGCCTTGGTAAAAGGATGACAACACAAAAGGGAGCAAACCCTTACCCCAGGCCCTGCACAGCCTGACTCCCAACTCTGCAGACACGCACACACCCATATGGTGGCCTTGCAGCCACTCGTTCACCCTTGACCCATTTCAGCTGAAATGTCACCCTTGGTTTCATAGCTGCAGAGAGGACATGGAGTCAGAGCAGCCTTCAGGACAGCAGACCGGGTTTCAAATCTGAGTTCTATGAGCTCGTCAAATAGCCTGTGGAGTCTCCTGACCTCCCTGAGCCTCAGTTTGCTCATTTGAAGAATGGGGATGAATAACTATACCCTGCAGGGTAGTCCTGAGGAACACCGGTGGTGTTGGAGAACATCCAATTAAGTGCTTGGTGCATACTGGGCTTTCAGCTGGCGGGCTGCTGTAACTGGGTTTGAGACAGCAAAGCCAACGGTCTGGGAGCTGGAAGGTTGTATGTGTAGCTGTTGCAAGGACAAGTGAGCTGGCTGCCACTGTGTGACACAAGTGTCCTGAGCCTCCAGGGAGCCAGGAGGAACTGATCCAGGGGGCAAAGGGTCAGACTAATGACTCCAAATATATACAAACTGTCATCGATACCTAAAGAAGGTATTTGAAGCAGAGAGCACAAGGGCTTTTCATCTCAGGTCTACAGGGAGGAAGATGGAAGGGTTTTAGGCAGAGGAGTTATGAAGTTATTCCAATCTGTATTTTTGGAGCACCCCCTACCCTGTGGGGATGGGTTGGAGGAAGCAGGATAGGGATTGGGAGGCTATTAAGGCTGGGGAGAAGAAAACCATGAGATGCAGCGTCTAAGGGGCGGAAGGAGGAGGAGTCAGGGTGCTGTCCATCTCTGGCTGGGTCACTGTTTGGCGGGGAGCAAGTGTTTGGGTATGGTCAGTCTGGAAGCAGAGGATATAGTTTGTGAACATATATCCGGGGGAAATGAGTCCATGGCTCAGGAAAGTCATGCTGGAAGTATGAACAGGAAGCTATGGCTCAGCTGCCGGTGAAGTCGTAAAGCCCTAGATAGCGCCCCATAGCCACCAGAGGAACAGCCCTAGGACATGGAAGAGGAACAACCAGAGGGACATAAAGAGGTAGGAGGGTGCAGCCCCCTGAGGGGTGTCAGCCAGGTCAGGCAAAAAGAGGACTGAAAAGTGTCCTCCAGCCTGAGCCTCAGGAAGGCTCAGGATTGGCTATGGAAGCCCAGCAGTGCCCATGTGTCTGTGGGGGCCTCAATGGATGTGTGGTGGTCTGGAGGACAAGTCCTGCGTCTGTGTCTCCCTAGGGTCCCTAGGCAGTTGGCTGTGAACCGAGGCTGTGTAGAACTCCCGGTGTGAGCTGTATGGGGTTCCCCTGGGAGTGGGGCGTGGGGGCCGGTTAGAGCTCCCAGTGGCAGCGTCCCGTATTGAGTACTGAGTACCTCGGAGGCCAGAGTACCTCCGTGCAGGGTCAGGGAGTGTCACTCCAGTTGGCGAAGGTGGCTGGTCCCAGGTCACAGCCCTCGTGGGCCCCGGCGCAGCCGGCCTTGGGGCTGGCCGCCAAGTGCACGCAGAGATCTGGACGGCACACAAGGGTGTGTCAGCGCGGCGCCAAATAGCTGGGACCGAAAAGAGCCTCTGCCAGGCCTGCCGCCGAACGCGGAGCAGGAGGCCCTGTCCCGACGTGGCGCGCGCTATCCCGATCCGGCGGCGGGTGACGTGTCGGGGGCGGGGCCCGAGCAGGCGCGCGGAGAGGAGCTGCGGCGAGACCCGGCATCGTGGCAGCGCCTGACCCCCGCGAGGTAACGGGCCTCGCGCGCGCGTGGGGTTAGCGGGCAGGGCCGCGTTCTGTGGGCCGAACTCTCCACACGGCCCCCGCCAGCGCCGCAGCGTGCGGGGTGGGCCCGGGAAAGGGCGCGGGGTGGACCAGCATGAGACGCTGCTGCTGAGAGCGTCCCACAGCATGACGCTGTGCGCGTTAAGAGGGACCTCAAGCGGAAGGGTGGCTCCTGGACTGGGAGAGCATGTGAGAAACGCTCCGTGTGTGTGTGTGTGTGTGTGTGTGTGTGAGAGAGAGAGAGAGAGAGAGAGAGAGAGAGAGAGAGAGAGAGAGAGAGATAGAGATCCTGGACTGGAAGACTGTGAAACTGAGTCTGAGGGTGACTCTGTGAGTGTGTAAGACCCTGAGTGTGAACTAGATGCTGTTCGTAGGAAGGAGACTCGGTGTGAGGGTCACTGAGTGTGTGAGACCCCGAGTGTGAGGGTGACTCCATGAGTGAGAGAGAGACTGACTGTGTGAGAGACCATGAGGTACTTAAGTGTGAGTCTGATGGTAAGAGGACCTGTGCTGTGTGTGACTCAGAGAAATATTGGGGTGCAAGACTCTGAGGATGGGAAGGCAGGACCAGAGCTTCTTGGGGGTGATGTGGGATTGCCTAGTGTTGGGCCTGGAGTGCTGACCTATTGGAGCTAGGGAAGGGGTGCTCCTGTTATTAGGGCTTTTTCTAGTGTTTCCACATCCTGTCGTCTTGTTTGATCATCTCATGTCATAAATGGAAGGAGATGTTTGTGAAACTCTGAGAATTCTTCACTAAGCACTAAGCAAACAGTCTGGGAACCACACTATGTAATGGTCAGTATGAGTAGGAATCAATGTTTAATTTAACAGATGTTTTTGAGTACCTGTTGTGTGCACTGGGCTGTTTTTGCTTGGTGACACAGTTAAAATATTTGGTCTCTGCCCTGGATGGGGCGGGGTGGGGGGGAAGTACTGCTAGCGACTACTGTGTTTCCGGAAAAGAAGACCTAGCCAGACAATCAGCTCTAATGCGTCTTTTGGAGCAAAAATTAATATAAGACCCAGTATTATTTTACTATAAGACCGGGTCTTATATAATATAATGTAATGTAATGTAATGGAGCAAAAATTAATATAAGACCCAGTATTATTTTACTATAAGACCGGGTCTTATATAATATAATGTAATGTAATGTAATATAATATAATATAATATATAATACCGGGTCCTATATTACTTTTTGCTCCAAAAGGTGCATTAGAGCTGATTGTCCGGCTAGGTCTTATTTTCGGGGAAATACGGTAGCAGGGAGCAAATCTTGCACCCGCGATAGCAGACTGCTGAAAGTGGCTCCCTGATTTGAAAATCTGGGAGGAGCAAACTTTTGAAAGCCTACCAGTGCTTTCTGAGATCATTTTCACATCTGTTTGCTTGCTGTGAAGCCCTTTAGGAAACTGCCCAGACAGCCCACATTACTCAGGGCCGATGATGTGATGATGCCTAAACTTCCTGACTTTGGTCTCATATTGTCATTCATGTTCTTAAATTTGATTTTCCTTTTCTGACAAATATTTGAAAAACCACAAGTGTCGTTTTTTCCTGTCTTCCTCCTTCCCTCTTTGGCTGTGGACATATTTTTTTATTGCAGACCAAAAATAAATACCAGTGTTTATGACTGCCCTCCCTGGCACTTCTTGATATAGGAAATTTCCCGACCTCTGTCCTCTGTGCTTCGTGATACAGCCTCTCCAGGATGTGGATATGTTTCTATGAAAGTGGTGCAAACGGTGTTGTGGTGACCTGGGACTCAGGGAGTAGCATCTGTCTAGACATGAATGTTTGAGATGACCGGCTAGTTCTCTGACACATGTTTGGGCTGGTTGCTTCAGTTACACACCCCTGCTGTGGGTGTGATGGAACTTCCACTAATCGAGTGCTGCCTCTGCTGGGCATGCAAAACTTAGATTTTTTTTTTTTTTTCACAAAGTGAAATATTGTCCTGTTGCTTACTAGATTTGTTTTTTGATAAGTTGCCTCTTAATCTTTGTTGCAGAGATTAAATGGCCAAAACAGACAAGTGCAATTAAGCCTTGCTGTGGAGACTTCATTTTCTTCTCAGTCCCTGGCCATTTATGACGAGGCGGCTAATGAAACTGTGATGTTTGCATATTTCCTCCCAGGTGAGTATTACTTCTCTTTTCTCTGTTAGCTTTTTTGGATCTTTGTAAAGAGTTTTAGTTATTTGTGTACAATATGAACATAATACTAGTAAAAGGACTGCTTATTAAAGTATTTATTATATCATATCTCTTTCTAAATAGTAATTGTGGTGGTTTATAATGCAAGATGCAGTGAGGTTGTTAAAAAGAAATAGAAATCCAAAGTTATTGAAAAGACTAGATAGCAAGTAACTCTGAAAAGTGAGGGTATTTATTCAGAGATTGGGAGCTGAATTTGATCTTGAGTTTCCTGGTATCTCATAAAAAGACCAACGTAACGAGTCACATAATTGTTGTTATTTGATTCAAGTACTATATATATATATATATATATATATTTTAAACTTTAAGCATTAAAAAAATCAATGCATATTCATTGTGGAAAACTTATAAGACACAGAAAAGTGTAAAAAAGAAAAAGTTCTCTGTGTTTTCACCACAGTTAAGATTTTGGAGTATTTCTTAACAGAATTTTTTTTTTCCATAGTCATCAATTATAAGAGTTTTTAACTGCAGCTTGTAAAATCGTCTTTGTAATTGAACTATGAAACCTCCTTTTTTCCCCCAAAAAAATTACATGTAATAGTATCATGGTTAAATTTTCATAAGGAAATTTTAGTGGTCTTCTGAATTCCTTTAATATGTGCTGCAGGAGCTTGGAAACTAGGATGAAAACCTGTTAGAAAGCTGCGTTGTGTTCTTACAAGCAGGGTTTAATACTAATTTTTTAAGACAGGAATTTATAGGGTACTGACTGATTTAATGGAAATTTTCTTCAACAGTGATTTCAAAGACTGTGTGTTAGAGAAAGACAGACTGAGAGACTGATCAAACTGTGTGTGCTCTTCACATATCATTTCTTTTATCAATTGAATAAAAATTGAAGGCAAAAGGATAGCCAATTCAAAGAGAGTACTCTGGTAGAATTTTGTTGCATCCTCCCTCCCCACAAATATCAGACTACCTAGCTGGAGACAGTAGGTTAATGATGAACTCTTTGTATCAGTGATTTTCATCCCATTATTATAGAAGGTCTGCAAATCTACTCTATGGGGACAGTATAAAGAATGCATCTCACACAGAATCCACTGCTTTTTATTGAGAATGTGTGTAGGTACTGTTGTGACTAATTAAAGGCAAATGAATTAAAAACCATTATTATAGTCATAGTAGCTTTTTGTCATTTTTTTCTCCTTTATCACCTGTTACCTAAAGAACAAATGCTGTGACAAAATGATGGAAACCAATGTCTCAGACTGCCTTCTCTCTTTTTTTTGATCACGCTCTTTTTTTTTTCAGGTATAGTAAAATTTATTTTAATTCACAAATTTCTATTGGCCATACTCACATTATTTGGCCAATCTTTTCACAAACATAGGCATTCCTGTTTTCTTTTTTTAAAATTAAAGTTTATTGGGGTGACAATTGTTAGTAAAGTTACATAGATTTCAGGTGTACAATTCTGTATTACATCAGCTATGAATCCCATTGTGTGTTCACCACCCAGAGTCAGTTCTCCTTCCATCACCAAATATTTGATCCCCCTTACCCTCATCTCCCACCCTCCTCCTTACCCTCTGGTAACCACTAAACTATTGTCTGTGTCTATAAGTTTTGGTTTCTCATTTGTTTCTTGTTCTTTTGTTGTTTTTGGTTTATATACCACATATCAGTGAAATCATATGTTTCTCTGCTTTTTCTGTCTGACTTATTTCGCTTAGCATTATAATCTCAAGATCCATCCATGTTGTCACAAATGTTCCTATATCATCTTTTCTTACTGCCAAGTTTCATGTGTACCACAACTTCTTTATCCATTGATCTATGGAAGGACATTTTGGTTGTTTCCATGTCTTGGCCACCGTAAATAAAGCTGCAATGAACATTGGAGCGCACTTGTCTTTATGTGTAAATGTTTTCAGATTTTTTGGGTAGATACCCAGGAGTGGGATCGCTGGGTCATATGGTAATTCTCTTTGTAATTTTTTGAGGAACCTCCACACTGCCTTCCATAACGGCTGCACTAGTCTGCATTCCCCCCAACAGTGTATGAGGGTTCCTTTTTCTCCACAGCCTCTCCAACACTTGTTACTATTTGTCTTGTTGATGGTAGCCATTCTAACTGGGGTGAGGTGATATCTCATTGTGGTTTTTATTTGCATTTCTCTGATGATTAGTGATGTTGAGCATTTTTCATATGTCTGTTTGCCATTTTTATGTCCTTTTTGGAGAAATGTCTCTTCAGGTCCTCTGCCCATTTTTCAATTGGGTTGTTTGTTTTTTTGTTGTTGAGTTGCATGAGTTCCTTGTATATTTTAGATATTAGCTCCTTACTATTTACAAAAATCTTCTCTCATTCAGTTGGTTCCCTCTTTATTTTGTCAATGGTATTTTTTGCTGTGCAGAAGCTTTCAAGTTTGATAATGATTACTTCTCTTTAGTGAACCCTTTTCTGCTGTTGGTCTAGGAAGCAGGTGGCTCAAAGGATTAGACTTTCATAGGGTTTATTGTGTATTTTCTGTTCTAGGTATTTTCTGTCCGTATATATTTTTTCAACGATCATGGACTGAATACAGATTCTGTCCTAGGCCTCGTACGCGGAACAGCTAAAACAGACAAGGACCTCACAAACTTGTTGGGACAGACTGAAGGTAAGTAAGTGCAACAGAGTGAGGTGGCTGCTAAGGCAGAAGTATGTATTGGAAACCTTAGTGGCGCAAGGAGAGAAAGATGGCAGCCAAGAATTTGGGAGAGGGGTGTTAGAAACAGAGGGCTCAGCATGAGCAAAGGTGTGTTTTTCTGATAGGCTCAAGGGTTTAGGCAACTGCAAGTAATTCATTGTGACTGGACAGTGGGTGGGACTGTATGCAGAGTGGGATCTAGCTGCTAAGGAGGTTGGAATTGGTCCTAAAGGCCTCAGGCAGCACCTGAGGGAGGGTTCCTAACTGAGCTCTGATACTGACAGTAGATATTAGGGCTGATACAGTCTTGTGAAACTTGAGGAGCCAAAGCTTTTTTTCCCCTGTTGGAAGTCTGCCTTCCCCGTCCTTCTCCCCTCTCCTGCCTGGGGAGGTACGTCTTATTGCAGGTGCCAATTTTCTTTTCTCAGAATTCACATATTTACTTAGACAAGAACTATGTTGGGAAATTCCCTTTTCAGGTCTTCTAGAGCCTTGCTGATTTTATGTCTGTCTACTTGTTCTATTGATGACTGAGAGAGATGTGTTAACGTCTCCAACTGTAATTGTGGATTTGTCTAGTTCTCCTTTCAGCTATATCAGTTTTTGCTTCATGTATTTGAAGCTATATTGTTGGAGGAAATATACACTTAAAATTGTCTTTTGGTGAATTGACCTCTTTATCATTAGGTAATGTCTCTCTATCCCTAGCAATATTTCTTATTCTGAAGCCTATTTTGTCTCATGTTAATATAGCTAGTCCAGCTTTCTTTTGGTAAGTGGTTACACGGTTTATTTTTCCCCATTATTGATCTATAACTTATTTATCTTTATCTTTAAAGTGGGTTTCTTGTAGACTGCATATTGGGTTTTACATTTTTAGGTAACCTGTCAATGTCTGTCTCTTAATTGGTATGTTTAGACCATTTACATTTCATGTTGTTGTTGATATTGTTGGATTAAAATCTGCCCTCTTGCCAGTTGTTTTCTGTTTTCTATTTGTTCCATATGTTCTTTGCTTGTTTTTTCTGCCTGCTTTGGATTGAGTATGTTTTATGATCTGTTTTATCTCCACTGTTGGCTTATTATTTATACCTCTTCTTTTATTTTTTTAGTGATTGCCCTCGTTTTACATTGTACATCTTTAATCACAGTCTAAGTAATAGCACATCATTTCACATGTAATAACCTTACAACAGTGTAACTCCCAATTCTTCCTTTCTATCTTTGTGCTATTGTTGTCATACATTTTACTTTTATACACGCTATAAATCCACAATGCATTGCTACTATTTTTGCTTTAGGCAATCAATTATATTCTAAAGCAATTAAAAATAAGCAGAACACTCCCATATTTTAAAATATATTTATCTCAGACCATTTGATATTGTCCTACAACTCTTGGAGGCTCTATTCTGTTTTTATTTTTTTACTTTTTCCCATTTTGATGCTTACAGTTTTCATTTCTCTGCTAAAATTCCATATCTGTTCCTGCCTGCTGCCCAACTTTCCCATTAGAACATTTAATACTTAACCTAAAAATAAAAGGCAACAAGCATTTGAGATCCAAAAGAATAGCACTGATTCAGGTGGAGACCCAGATAGTGTTCCAATTAGGAGGTGATGACAAGGGGTATTTGTAAGAAAGGGAAGAGCAATAATTGCTTAAATAGAAGAAAGGAATTTCTGTGAGTGTTAATAAGCTAAGGAAGGAATTTCTATAGGTGCAGATAAGCTAACATAGTGGTGCTAATTCTAAAGAAGATCTTTAAATTTCATCTGCTCTCCTGTTATCTTTGCAAACAGTTGTTTGGAATACAATGCTGCTTTAGGCCCAGTCCAAAGGTTATTTTGCCCAGTTTTAACATTCCAAAGGTTTGAGGAGTAAGACTTGGAAGGCGCTTCCTCTGGGATGGCAGCTCCTACTCCAC